>NC_088204.1:55749813-55817772 GCF_037126465.1 Ornithodoros turicata
ATATGAGTGAGTCACATATTCAAGATAGGAGAAGGTCAAGATCGACCCTGGGAACGAGGCTACGTGCCGATTGCGTTGGCATATAGTGGATCACTGGCTATTTTGTCCCCGTGCCGTTTGAGAAGCCTCGCTTGTTGTTGGATTTAAGTGAGCCCAGTTTTAATATTAAACAGGGTAAGTGTGTCACTTGTTCTTACCTCGTTCATCTCGTCAAGTAAGCTTCCTAAGCTTCTGTGGCAGCATTTTTGCCTATTCAGAGCAGTACTTATTTCGCAGTTACCGATCTAAGTAGCCGTGGGTCGGTCTGCTCGTCTGTGCTCCAATCTTTCACATATTTATTTCTCGGATAAGGTCGATTAATTGCATTTATTCTGTTCATCGGGTCCAAATGAACATCTGGGGAGGGATTCGTACCATTCCGAGCAGTAGTTATTTCGCAGTGATCGATCGAAGTAGCCGTGGGTCGGCGACCAGTCTGCTCGTCTGTGCTCCAATCTTTCACATATTTATTTCTCGAATAAGGTCGATTAATTGCATTTATCCTGTTCATCGGGTCCAAAGGAACATCTGGGGAGGGATTTGTACCATTCCGAGCAGTAGTTATTTCGCAGTGATGATCGAAGTAGCCGTGGGTCCTCGACCAGTCTGCTCGTCTGTGCTCCAATCTTTCACATATTTATTTCTCGAATAAGGTCGATTAATTGCATTTATCCTGTTCATCGGGTCCAAATGAACATCTGGGGAGGGATTCGTACCATTCCGAGCAGTAGTTATTTCGCAGTGATGATCGAAGTAGCCGTGGGTCGGCGACCAGTCTGCTCGTCTGTGCTCCAATCTTTCACATATTTATTTCTCGAATAAGGTCGATTAATTGCATTTATCCTGTTCATCGGGTCCAAAGGAACATCTGGGGAGGGATTTGTACCATTCCGAGCAGTAGTTATTTCGCAGTGATCGATCGAAGTAGCCGTGGGTCCTCGACCAGTCTGCTCGTCTGTGCTCCAATCTTTCACATATTTATTTCACGAATAAGGTCGATTAATTGCATTTATCCTGTTCATCGGGTCCAAAGGAACATCTGGGGAGGGATTTGTACCATTCCGAGCAGTAGTTATTTCGCAGTGATCGATCGAAGTAGCCGTGGGTCCTCGACCAGTCTGCTCGTCTGTGCTCCAATCTTTCACATATTTATTTCACGAATAAGGTCGATTAATTGCATTTATCCTGTTCATCGGGTCCAAAGGAACATCTGGGGAGGGATTTGTACCATTCCGAGCAGTAGTTATTTCGCAGTGATCGATCGAAGTAGCCGTGGGTCCTCGACCAGTCTGCTCGTCTGTGCTCCAATCTTTCACATATTTATTTCTCGAATAAGGTCGATTAATTGCATTTATCCTGTTCATCGGGTCCAAAGGAACATCTGGGGAGGGATTTGTACCATTCCGAGCAGTAGTTATTTCGCAGTGATCGATCGAAGTAGCCGTGGGTCCTCGACCAGTCTGCTCGTCTGTGCTCCAATCTTTCACATATTTATTTCTCGAATAAGGTCGATTAATTGCATTTATTCTGTTCATCGGGTCCAAATGAACATCTGGGGAGGGATTCGTACCATTCCGAGCAGTAGTTATTTCGCAGTGATTGACCGAAGTAGCCGTGGGTCGGCGACCAGTCTGCTCGTCTGTGCTCCAATCTTTCACATATTTATTTCTCGAATAAGGTCGATTAATTGCATTTATCCTGTTCATCGGGTCCAAAGGAACATCTGGGGAGGGATTTGTACCATTCCGAGCAGTAGTTATTTCGCAGTGATCGATCGAAGTAGCCGTGGGTCCTCGACCAGTCTGCTCGTCTGTGCTCCAATCTTTCACTTATTTATTTCTCGAATAAGGTCGATTAATTGCATTTATCCTGTTCATCGGGTCCAAAGGAACATCTGGGGAGGGATTTGTACCATTCCGAGCAGTAGTTATTTCGCAGTGATCGATCGAAGTAGCCGTGGGTCCTCGACCAGTCTGCTCGTCTGTGCTCCAATCTTTCACATATTTATTTCTCGAATAAGGTCGATTAATTGCATTTATCCTGTTCATCGGGTCCAAAGGAACATCTGGGGAGGGATTTGTACCATTCCGAGCAGTAGTTATTTCGCAGTGATCGATCGAAGTAGCCGTGGGTCCTCGACCAGTCTGCTCGTCTGTGCTCCAATCTTTCACTTATTTATTTCTCGAATAAGGTCGATTAATTGCATTTATCCTGTTCATCGGGTCCAAAGGAACATCTGGGGAGGGATTTGTACCATTCCGAGCAGTAGTTATTTCGCAGTGATCGATCGAAGTAGCCGTGGGTCCTCGACCAGTCTGCTCGTCTGTGCTCCAATCTTTCACATATTTATTTCTCGAATAAGGTCGATTAATTGCATTTATCCTGTTCATCGGGTCCAAAGGAACATCTGGGGAGGGATTCGTACCATTCCGAGCACTACTTACTTCGTCGGGGGGCTCACTACACTATATATTTATGTTTGGTATTTATCTTATGTTCTTTTGCAGGACCTACAATTAAGTTATGCATGACTTACAACTGACCTTTCATGGCATCCCATATTGTAAACACAACTGTCATCTGGATGGAGTCAAGAACCCTCATTGAGCTTTTTAACAGGTGCGCATCTTCCAATCTTTTGCCTTGCATCTTCCATCCTTTGGCATTACTTAAGATTTTCCCGGAATAAATGCATGTACATAAGCACATCTACTCTGTGTAAGAATGGCTTTTTCAACACTAAAAACAAGTATGCTTCATGTTACAAGCGATTTATTTGCAGTGGCTCCCTGCCTGTGTTCCAAGCATACTCAAGACACATCTTACATTCAGACGAAATGCTTTTTTCACTCAATGTGAGCATGGAAAAACTAAGCTACACCTGCTGTGTTTTCTTCTTGTTGATATCGCAGAGCTTAAAAACGAAGCACGCGTAATTTGGCTTCCTCTTTCTATGTGCATTTCACGCCATACATCTTTCAAGGTATCCTTAGTTGTCACCACACTGACATTTGCTAAAATATCCCGTCTTGTTATTTCAACTTCATCATCCACAGGTGAAATTGCAACATAAGGCAACCTATTACTCCTCTCTGAGACCTTTTCTCCCCAATAACCTCCTTTTTGAGCAAAATAAGTTATGGCATCTGATTTCCCTTTGCCTCCTGATATGCTTAGCACAAATTTGGCACCTGTGGTGCTAATACTTACTCCTCTGTCAAGATAAGGCGAGCCTTCTACTTGTCTCTGAGACCAGTTCCGTCCCCCTTTCCAAATCATTTCTCTTCCTTGACTTGCTTTAGAGCCAAATTACATGTGGCATCTTATTTGCCTTTTGTCACCTGATATTAAAGGAGGGTCAGACCTCGTCAGGCTGCAGTTCTTGCTGCTTTTTGTCTGTATCCCCTCACCAAGTGTCATTGGTGAAATAAATTATTATTATTGTTATATGCTGATCGAAATTTAGCTTCAGTCACTCATATTTACCCATCTGACAACAGAAGGCTTGCTCACCTATACCCGTTTCGGAGGCCTGTTCTGTCCCCTTCGCCAAATTTTTTTATCTTAAATAACATGGTTCCTGAAAACTTGCATAATTGCTTTGAGTAAGACTTTGATGATTCCAAACAATTCTGTACATGACACACTTGATCGTAGTTACTAATTGCATGGGCATTATGGAAAAATCAGAGCCCATGTACAAATCTTTCATTCACCATATACGCTACCCCAGCACGCATAGCATTGCAGTCTTACCAAGGTACGATCCACCCAATTAATGGATGTTGCCCCCCTGATCCACCCTGTACGTGTGCATCATATCTTAGCCATTAATTGATCCTCTCGAAATTTTCTACACTAACGTTTCAGAAAAACTGAGTCAGGTAAAGTACATTTTTGGCAATTTTGGTTTTTCGTGTCTCGTAAAGTGAACTGACATGGAACGGATACCCATGTGCAATGCTTAAAATGCTTTGTATATGGAATCCCTCTTTTTTTCTCTCTCTGCACGCTGTCCAGAGATAGATAAGTGATTCAGACCATGTTCTGAGTGGTGCTTGAAACAGCCTCCAATCTATTTTTTCTCCATTAATAGTATCCTCTTCCTCGAACGCTTCTAGCCTCTTTTTTTCTGAAGAAAAGACAAAAAAGAATACTTATTGCTGCTTGCAATACTTGCCAAGAAGTTTAACTGAAAGCGATCACTCTCCACACGTGTAATTATTTTGATCCTTTTGCCAGGGTACTCTCCATTGATTTTTACTTATTTATTTATTTAACATATATACCTACCTGTGCCGAGGGGTCAATAGCAAATTCTAGTGGAGACACTTGCGGCAAGGGAAAAAGAAACAGAAATGATAATAGAACATCGAATTATTAGGGTACAAACAGAGCTACCCAAAGGCCCAAATATATACAAATATGTAGAAGTTCTAATTACATATATTCACGTAACTTTTTACACAGACAATCGGCACCTCTTATTTCTGTGAGCAATATATTCCAAATTTTGAGACAGAGACAGCAGGTAAACATGTACCATACACACTGTTCAGGTGATGCAGCATAAAGTCATCGCAGGTAACACTTCTGTTGTTCTGCTGGCATTGCTGAAGCAGAGAACAGTTCAAAGGATGATTGCTAGTTACAACTGAACAGATCAACTGTACCTGTTGCTCATGTACAAGATGAGGAAAAGTCTACCTTCATCAAGAATACTGGGGACGCTTGACATCGGAGATATTTATGACAACAAAAGCTCTGATTGTTTGCTCTTACTTTTGCTCAGCACATTACAGCACAGTCCGTGGTATTTAACAATAACTAGACAGTAACTTTTCTTTTTTGCTTCTTACTTTCATATGCAATCACACGTGAAATGAATCTGCTCATAATGTGCCGCGCTGTTCGAAGGCATTTTGTTTTTCGTCAAGTAAGGATTTCAGACTGATGACCTAATTAAAAGTAGTCGGGTCAAGGGCAAAATAGACGATCGTTCCAGTGAACACTGCATGTGCCCAATAATGACCGACATGCATGGCCATTTTATGTATGTGAAACTCACGTAAAAATATTTCTATTACTTGCAGGTCTTCTCTGAAAAGCAGTCCTTCCGATGCTCGAAACCTGTTTTCTTTGTTACTCCAAGCCTTCACTGTCCTCGTGGTTGGTCTCTATGATGGAGACCAAGTGTGCTGATCTTTGATTTGATGAAGTCTTCACCTCTGCAGAAGCAATCTGCTACCAAAGTCTTTCTCTCACTTAACAGGTAAAAGTTCATATATTGATCGTGCACACAACGAATGAAAATTTCTTAGGCTCAGAAATTCCTTCTAACATTCATTGTATAGATGTATCTGATGAAGGTTTTTGCATATTTGGCCTCCTTGAATACTGAATGTGAGTAGTGCACCAACAACATTTTCATGAAGCCCTACGCAGTCTTTGAAATTACAGTTACGGTTTTCCGTAGAGGACAACCGCAGGCAGGGTCCTCGATCATAGTAACACATTTTCTATGCCATAGCTGCTGACACTATCACACACAGTATACTTTTCTCCATCTACTGTGCTTGTCTGTGATTTGCACACCAGGCAAGGAGTGCATGAGAGTCTAATGTGAATTATTCATACTGTGCGGCACAAAAAACTAGACTTTTTTTAGCAGGCTGGCATATGTCACCCATTTTTGTGTGTCATCATATCCTCTCTGTGACACAGTAGGACACGTGTAGCTCATTGCTCCGTGGTCATACATTTCACTGAGCCTAAGACGAAAACATTCAATCACAGTATCATACAACCAGACCTTACAAAACAGTTCCAAAATTCATTTCGGGACTCTTCCTTTTTTATTTTTCAGAAATTTCTGTATTTAGGGACTTCGACTCAAATGTGAGTGTCATTTTTGGAAAATGTAGAATAGCATATCCTTTGGATTCGTTGTGTAGTCCACATGTTGATACTAAAGGATATGTTGATATGTGTCTTGCCTTCTTTCTCCCATTGCCAATCCTGTATCAGTTAAGTTCCTGCTTTCTTTTGTTTGTTCTTTGAGACCACTGCTATACTCAAGACACTCAGCAGGATTATCACTGTGTTTCACATTCATGGTAACATGCTTGCTTTTCCTAATGTTAGCAGTTAGGAGACCACCTACCGGATGTATCTGCATCAGTATATCAAGTGTGCCTGATCATCGTCACTGAGGAGTCATGCCAAGTAGGCATAATGCTTTTGCCTTGACCCTTTTGCAAGAGCCTGTCATCAATCTGCTGCATAGCTTCCTCAGACGGTCGATATGAGTATCCAGAAATAATTAATTCCAAAAGCCTGATATGTAAATGTATTTCCAGGCGATCTGAACACAAGCACCACTTCACTAGAGAGAACTGATGTTCTGAGGCTGGAACAACATAGAAGGGACAATCACATACAAGGCCTCAAGTTGCCTAAGAAATTAACCATGAAAGATGGAAGTCACTGAAAAGGTTAGCCAGCTGTAGGACTCGAACCCACATCTTCTGGATTACCGATTACCAATCCAGAAGGTGTGGGTTCGAGTCCTACAGCCTGCTAACGTTTTCAGTGACTTCCATATTTCATGCAGCATTTTTACCACTTTCCCTTGTTGCTTTTTTGCATCCTCCTCCTTTTCCAGCATCAGATGTCCATATTCTCTGTTACGAAGGAGAGGTGTTTTTTGTAAAAGCTTACCACAGTGTACCGAGGTACTGAACCTTACAAGTGTTCTAGGCCCATAATGGCGCGTGCCATTCTTTATATGTGAAAACCTCAGCTCAGCCAACAAAGTCATCCTAAGGGAGGCCGGAATATATGCAAAGCAACACAATTTTGCATTTATATGAGTTTGCTACGCCCCATATTTCTGAGACAGAGTGAACGAGATAAGGTGCATCGTATCATGCACAGACATGACCTCTCACTGCTGTAGGTCGGCCCACTCTGATGTTCTGTTCTTTTTTCATGACTAGTTTTTCTTTAGATGACATAGGTTCTGTGATCGATACACACTCATCATCAATTCTTCTGAGTATCCGAAGTGCGAACAAACATTTTAACAAACTTTTAGCAATTTTTCGAACACTGGTAATGTGTAATGGGTAGCGTAAACACTGGTGCGGCCCCTCTTCCTAGAGGAACCGCATGTTAAAACGTGTGGCACATAGAGAACATAGAGAACAGAACATCAGAGTGGGCCGACCTACAGCAGTGAGAGGTCATGTCTGTGCATGATACGATGCACCTTATCTCGTTGCTGCACCTGTCTCAGAAAAATGGGGCGTAGCAAACTCATACAAATGCAAAATTGTGTTGCTTTGCATATATTCCGGCCTCCCTTAGGATGACTTTGTTGGCTGGGCTGACGTTTTCACATATAAAGAATGGCACATGCTCTTCCTAGAGGAGCCACACTATCTTTCAATGACTACATATAATATAATACAGTAGGTGATTTAAATATCAATACACTTAGTGACGACCTTGGTAGTACATACTATTGCGATACCCACAATAGCTATGGGTTTGATCAACATCCCCACATCACCATAAATCATAGATATCCCCACACACCATGGCTTAAATGTGTTCTGTTACTCTTTTGGACCACATAGTTAGTAACCCAAACAGGAAAGATATGATCTCAGGTGCAATACCTTGTGACATTACAGATTACTATCTGACTTTTATGGTGCACACTGGGGTAGAACCAAACTCTAGATTTCCTACCAAAGAGTATGTTGACCTTTCTGTTCCCAAATCACACTTTTCTGTGCATGAATGTCAGTTCACGAGCTGCGAGGATATACAACAGAGAGTTCAGTGCTTTATGTCCAAACTGAGCACTATAATTTCAAGTGCTGCTAAGAGGATAACAATTGGCTGACACAGTTCTGTGGATAACATCAGGTCCCTTGAACTCTTTATTAAGCACAAAAATAATTTGTATGCAAAAAGACCGGCCAACAGTAAGGAATTACAGTGCCGTCCTAGAAGGTACAGAAATACTTCATGTTGTTCATTGAAATCTGCCAAGGAACAGTATTACATGCAGAAGGTTATGAGCAGGGGCATGGATCAGGGGAACTTACTCAAGCAACATCCATAGTACATTATGAAGAACAAAAATTAATTGGTAATATATTTAATGACTACTTTGCAAACATAGAGAACAGTGTGGAATTCCTAACCCCTACTGAGATACGCCCAGACATAGAATCACAGCCGAACACATTATTTCTTGCCCCTACCAATTATTAGGAAATTGAACATATTACCACTAATCTAAATTACAAAGAACGAAATAAATCACTTCTTGGTGATTACTGCCCCAGAGCCATTCCTCCTTCCCCGAGTAAAATTATCGAAACCATCAACAATTTATTCACTGACTCCCAGTTTGGTTTTAGAAATAATCGATCCACAGAATTGGTGCTTAGTAACATAGTGGAAAAAATTAAAACTAATATAGACTCGAGGTAGTTAACTATGGGAATATTTGCAGATCTGACCGAGGCATCTGATCTTCTTAGACATGACTTACTTCTACTAAAACTAGACAAGTATGGTATTAGAGACACACCACTCCACCTACTTACCAGCTGTTACCAGCAGTCGTTTAAATAAACAACTGACAGCAATTCGCACAGATTAATGACAGCAGATTAAATCTCACCCCAAGCGCATTAGGATGGTTTCTTTTTCTTGTTTTTATCAACAATGTACCAAAATTCCTACATGAATAATTATATTTTATATGCCAATAATACGAACATCGTTTTGAGGACCTATTCTTAAAAGCAAATTTTTTACTTGAAAAATTTAAGAATTGGCTTTCTTTTAATACATTAGTTCCAAACTTCGCGAAGACAAATTACATTGTTCCCGCCTCAGAACATCAGTTCTCTCATGTACATTGTTTTTCATCCACCACAGAAGAAACTAACGATAGATTCATTTGCCGTTGCATTCTGATTGCTCATTCTTCCTAGAGCGCCAGATATTAAGCTTCTGGGTGTGATCCTCGATGAGCGCTTCAATTGGCATAGTCATGTTCAGCACTTGAAAAGTAAAATGACTGCATCATTATATGCCTTGTCAAAAATCAGGTTCCTTCCTGTTCCAATGATGTTGAAAGTCACATTCAGCACTTGAAAAGTAAAATGGCTGCATCATTATATGCCTTGTCAAAAATCAGGTTCCTTCCTGTTACAATGATGTTGAAAGTCTATCACACCTTAGTTCACTCGCACCTTAATTGTGCAGCTGAAGTGTACGGCCTTTGTTACTGATTCCAAAGCTAGTACTACGAACAATACTTAGAATTGCAGCAGCTAATTCCATCATTTTCCTTTCTCGTTCCTATTAGTTACAAAATACAAAGTTAATTTAATGACATATAGTTTAATCTGCACTGCTGACATGCCGCATATTGTAACCGTACGACGGGATTTCTCTACTTCCGTCCCCCACCATACGCAAAATATCCAACGCAACGTATCCCCACCACACGCAAAATATGGAACACACTCACTGTATTACACTGACCCAGACTTATGGAATAGATTGCCATTTCATATACGCCAGATCAATAAGTATTTTCTGTTCAAGAGGAAAGTTACAGTGTATTTCCTTGCGTGCATGTACAACCCTGTAGTATGATTGTCTTTGAGGTCACCGATTACTTTTTGCATTTTTTGCTTGGTTTGGATTTCACCCGTGTTGTTCTATAACTGTGTTTTGTGCAGGGTGTCGAACCGAACCCGAACCGAAATTTTCATGACACTGTTGAACCCGAACCGGAGCAGAACCGTAAAAAATAATAGCGGTAACCGGTCCGCAACAAAACGGTTCGGACATAAAAGAAGTCAGCATAAGAGTTCCTCTCAATCCCAGAACGAAGACACATTGGTATCATCATCACACGTCCACATCATGAATTTCGGAAATTATCACCTAGCAGACGAATGAGGACATATAGTAAGTCTCAGCGTCTTTTTAGCACGCTGAAGCGCAGTTGTCCTTGTGAGCGCCGTGTCTAGCGCCCCACGCACGCGCTGCGGCGTCTACTCTTCAGAGACGAGGCGCCAAGCAGACGAATGAAACAGGAATGGAGTAGGCCAGTTATGTAGCTCTATAGGACGAATATGTGATTAAGTAAGCTCCCAACATTTCCCTTTACACGTGAGCAGTAAAAATTACACAAGCTAGAAACATGAGAAGTGGAGAAGTAGCGTACGCAGAACAGTGCCTGTTTGAGTGGTCGTGGTTTGAAAAGTAAATGCAGTTCTGCTTATTGGTAGTGCAGTTGTGTCGCCTGTTGCCTTTGCCTTTGCCTTGCCTTTGCCTTTGTGTTGTGGATTAACTAGTGCACTGCTATGAGCTCGGACAGAATAAGGCTGGCAGGCTTATTTTCGACATGCTTCAGTACGGTTTCAGATCGATTCAGTCAGATGCAGTCAGCTGGCAAGTACCGTCGTCTATGTAACGCTGTCCATCTGATTAGGCTTCCTTTAAGTGTATCTTGCTGGCACTGTGCGTGTGAAAAAAGAGATTTTAGGAACAGAAAGTAGCAGGTCTGCGACGCTTCATCCATTTCTCCTTTCTCTCGCTAAAGGGAGTACCTGACCGCTAAAAACGTCAATGCAGACAACAGCGGTACGCTATTAGCCACGCATTTCCTCATAAAAGCAGTTTTATGGAACATATAAAATAGAAGCGTTGAACCGGTTCGAGGTTGAGAACCGGTTTGCGAACCGGTTCGATTTTTGGCATGGCCGAACCGGAACTGAACCGGAACGAAATCAAAGCAACGCGAACCCGTACCCGAACCGAACCCGGATTGTTTGCGGTTCGACACCCTGGTTTTGCGTACCAAAGATAAGCTAAATTTTGTAATATTACAGCATGTATCGGTCGATAATAGTAGTCTTGATCTTTCTCTTGTTTTATATCCAGGAGTTTTTTAATTTACTCGAGATGCCAAATGTTGCCTCACAAGATTATATTCGTCTACCTATACATGATGTGTTGTTACCTATGGGAGTGTGTAACAGGCTTGTCCTAGCAGTCCCATAGGTAACAACACATAATGTACAGGCAGACAAATAAACTATCAATATCTATTTATCTTTTGGAGACCTCACACTCATTTCCCTTTGAGTCTCGGACTCTTTTGGCTCCAGTGCTTCAGCTTTTGGCTTAGCTTAGCTCCGCTTATGTTTATGATTACTTTTGAATGCCACCTGCTTTTCCATCTTTTTTTGCAGCCGGAAGCGAACGACTCTCTTCACATTGTGTATATCATTTGGAGCCCTTCCCATTACCAACGCCTTGCACTCTGCTAGCAGGGTATCTATGGCCACAGCAATCTTTTACCCCCAATATCTCAAACGACTGCTGTGCCCATGTACAATCCAACTTTTCTAATTTGTCCCTTACACTCAACCGCCACTCAGAAGAAAGGCGGATGGAGGATGGGAGATGGTGCATTTGTAAATTGCTGTAAATAAACAAGTGATTGAAACGTATGAGTTATTTTGCTCTTACGAGACATGATAGTATCTGCAAAGATCAGACAGTATTAGTCACGCAGAAGTTTTGTTTGTTTGTTGCTCCAGCCAGCGATTTCCACTGCAGCCCAGTATCACTAGGATCACCACTCCTTTCGTCTGTAAATACCAAGGTAAATACCAAACAGCCTGGAGGGACAGAGAGATTCTCTCTGCTGGTGATAAAAAGCTTGCCTGTGTACCAGCGAAAGTTTGTTTTGTCTTTGTAGTAGGTACCCCATTTGTGAGAGCCCAAAAAGCAACAACCTTTCATTTATTTATTTATTCAGTGATACTGTTGACCTGCCGTTACAGGAGTGAAAAAAAAAAAAAACACAACACACGCAATTGAACACACTTGACACAGGACAACATAAGAACTGTTCTAGCAACAACACAATGTTTCGCATGGTACGTTCTAGCAGTCATGTAAACGGCTTGGTTAGAAAAAAAATGATCGTTGAAAAGCGAAAAAGAAGAGAAGAAATAAGAGGGCAAAACTTTCCAGTGTTCCTTATCGGTACAGAAGTAGCATACCGCTCCCTGAGATATGAAGTACAAAAAACCTTTCCGTCACACCATACCAGTGATTTCCCCAGAAATTCATTTCTGGGGGGTGCCGAGCTTTCAGGGGGGGGGGGGGTATGCATGGTGAATGTTCCGCTTACGGAATTTTTCTTAGACACTGAAAGAATCGTGGCACAATGGTGACATATCTGCACAGCCTTCCCATTTTATTTGTACATGTTAGAACACAGTACATTAGAATACAGATTCATTATGAACGGCATTTCAACATTAAGATGCATAATGACACGACCGACAAAGGAAAAAGACTAGCACCTTGTCTCACGAAGCTCAATGAATACCTGGCAACCAACGGTGAAAACCTTAGACGAAAAAAGCAGAATACCTTGCTTGATTGAGTTGGACGCAAATGGTTCTTCATGATCCACATTAAGTTTGCGCGCCCGCATGCATTTTTGCTCGTATATGCGTGCAATATATGCATATTGAACAGTCACTTTCAAATGATTTTAGAGAAATGCATGCTACGATCATCTGCATGGCTGTGGTCCTACAGCCCAAGTTTGACTGTACATGATGTAATTCGCTGCGCCGGACTCACTACCAGCTAGAACGTGCTGCTGGCCGAGTTGGTTGGGGTCACCTGAGAAATTTCAGGGGGGGGGGGGTGTTGCAAAAATGCAGGGAGGGTGTACACCCCCCTGAGGGGGGTGTAGGGAAATCCCTGTGTACTACCACTAAAAAAAAACACAAAGCCAACGACCACAGGTCCTTATTATTTTTATACATGCACTTTTGCACTTTTCATTGGCAGGCAGACATGTACAAGATACCTCAAAAAGTATTTAAAATAAGATAGTAAGTACTGCCGAAAAATTGTAATTAAGATAGAGTATAAATACTTGAAAATGAAAGTAATTAAGTTAAAGTAGCAAATACTTCCGAAAGTATTTAAGATACACTTAAGATACTTCGGTAGGCGTCGTAGAAAAGTACGTGAACGTGAGTATAAGACACGTTTGAGTTTGAAACACGTGAGTTTGATGTCTTCCTGGTCGAAAGCATGTTCTTGTTGTAAGCAAAGCTTGCATTTGACTGAAATATTATCGGTTTCCGAAACATATTCGAAAATCGTCCGAAGGTTTGGCTATGGGAGTGAACGCGCCTCTTTCGTTGGCTTCATTCTGCGAACTGACAACGCAGAATGACTTTTTTATGTCCATAAATGCAAAAGCCCCAACAGGGCTTGCGGTGGTCACTGACCGATCTGTCATACACACAACCTACTACATACAAACATTACATTATACCTTACAAATTGAAAAAGTAGAAGCTTGTCAAGCAGCTAGGGGTGTCCTAGAAGGCTAGCAGATGTCAGAGGGGAGTTTGCAGAACTCTGCTGCAGCTACAGGGCACAATAAAACCCTTGCTCTTCGAATTATTATCTTCCAGAAAAAAAGAAAACATTCAGGTCAACGTACGGGGTCGGAATGGAAATTCCCGCAGAGCGAGCATGCCAATGAAAAGAAAAAGAGAGAAAATGGAAAACTGAGAGGCGATCCAAAAAGTAAGAGTATATATATCGAGTAGAAGGTACCACAAAATGTATTTGAAATAGAGTACAAATACTCCCCCGAAAAAGTATTGAGTAAGATACCAAGATACCGCAAATAGTATTTAAAATACAGGGCCTTAAATACAATACTCTAAATGCGCGTCGATATTCCCGGTTGCGAAATCCCCGGCCTCCAAATTCACGTTCTCGACACAATTGGAAAATGCTCGATTGCTTCGTAAGACGATGTGCCGTGTTTAAGCACGGCATAATTCCACTTAAATTCACGGGTTTCCTGTGTCTGTCCAAGTCGTTTTAGCGAGCGGAAGCCACATTTTAACGGCAGTTTGGCTTATCAGGGCGGACATGGCGAAACAGCACGTTGATTAGTTTATGATTAGGTTAGTCCAAGTTCGGTGTTGGCAGTTTCCCGCGGGCGACTGTGCAATTTATAGTCAGGTGTAACATTTGTTTGCAGCTTTTTTTTTTTTCAACTGTGATTTCTATCAAAACCCGTGAATTTAAATGAATTTAAGCGATAGTGATGCATATCACCTTGCGAAACTTTTTTAAGCTTCACCACGACCAGCCGCGACAAAAATATGTAAACCGAAACCAATTAATGATTGCAACAAATGACCTACTTCGATGGCAAATTTTTCTGTAGAAGGTGTACACTGAAGGTCTCAAAAGAGGTAGTACCCATTTTAATGCCGACGGCACCCTGCTTTAGAAGTTATATGCTTTTCACGAAACTCATTTGAATTTTTATTTAAATAATGAGCGCCTCCCGCTCATTCACACGGTGCGCAGCTTGTAAGGTGGCACCGTACAGACACAGAAAGTTCTGCGATTAGTGCATCCGTTCGCCACTTATTTAATTTAACTGAACGCGGGGATCTAACTGAAGTGATAAAAAATTCGAACTGGCGACGTACTCGCAGGTGGATTGTGGGGCTTCCGGCAATACCTCCTGGGAACTTTTTAACTTTGAAAATATCCAAGCGAACCTCACTTTTTTTTACAGAAATATGAAATCCTCCACAGGCAACCGCAGACCACAGACGAAAACTTGTATCGCAACAGTACCGCACTAAAAATGACGATTTAGCCCCGACTGCTTGATTTTCGCAAAGAAGTGTGCGCGAAATGTGCGTCGAGAGGAGGTTTTGCCTTCTTTGTGATAAGAGGTTGTCACCAGCATCAAGGTCGAAGCAGGGGAAGGTGGTGGCAACACTTCCTTCTCTCTCCGTACCTCCCGTGCGCTTTTCTTTTTGACAATCAAGCAGGCGGGGCTAAATCATAATTCTTACTAATTTTTTTCGACTATTTCTGATGCTATACTGTGAATAGTTTTTGTTGGTGAGCCTGTGGTTATCCGTGATTGACTTCATATTTCTGGCAATTTTCAAAGTTTCATAAAAAAATTAATTGTTTACAAATTGTCCAAAGCCTTGCTAAATGGCAGCAAAAGTTTCCAGAAGGTAATTGCCAGAAGTACCACAATTTTTCCCGCGAGCACGTCGCCACAGTTACATTTTTTTACCCTGTATATAACCGGAAAAACAAAAAAATAAGTGATAATTAAATGTTGCGTACAAGGATACATTAAAGGAGCTAGGAAAGCACTTTAATCACTAGCATTTTTTTGAACCAAGCGGTTAGTAAGCTTATTAAAATGCACCTGCGAAGTAACACTATCAACAGGTGCATAAATATCGCAGAATTCGATTTTGAAAATCGCGACAATGCGCAACGATGGCAATACTCGGAAAGAGCCGTCGAGCCGCTTGCGTCATTTTGACGTCAGAAAAGTGGAGCCCCTGATTGGTTTCGAAGAACGTCGCCTGCTATTTTTCACTCAGAACCCCGCTGCAACTGTGGAAGAGGTTCCTTTTGCTTTTTCTTTTGTTTATCAGATACAGTAAACGAAGAGGTCTACAGATAGGGTTGCCACCAGGCCGGTATTATACCGGCACGGCCGGTTATTTGCTCTCTCTGCCGGTTGCCGGTAGGAAGGTGATACCAGCAGCCTTTTGCCGGTATTTGTGACACAACACCTTTCATAGGGGCTTTTACGGGGTTTTCCTTTCAACATTCCACTGCAGCTTGAATAAATCTGGAGCACAGACCCAACTCCGTAGTCACCAGTCGTTTTCTTAGTTATTCATTATTATCATCATTGTTGTCTTGAGCCAGTACACTCGTTCTTTCTCTCTCTCTATCTCTGTATACTGTCCACCCCTCACTTACTTTCCCTTTCCCGCGTACATTTCCCTCTATTCCACCTCCTCTCCCTCAGCCGGTATTTTTCACTACGAAAGGTGGCAACCTTGGAAGTACTGCTACAGACCCTATCTACAGACATTGTTCAAGGTTAGGCCGTGAGATTGTAGAGGCTAGAGGCCTCCTCATTGAACTCCCCGAACGGAAGTCAACCAAAAATCGGTCAACCCCTCCCCACTTGACCTTGCTTTCCCTAAAGCGACCTTCCGGTGGATTATGAAAATAAACTTCATGTGCCAGTTGAACGCTGTTCTGTCCCTGTTTGTTATCGTGGTGACTGTTTCTTGTTGTGTTGTTGGTGGCAATACGTATAAACACAGTGCAGCACTAAGCGCTGCTTCAGTTTGTTTTGTCACCATATATAGTGCATCAGTTTTATCCACCATATAGTGACCGACAACACCGGTTGAGTTTGCGTCAGACGACATATCAGCGTGCAAGCAACACGTGACTAGCGTAAATTTTAGCTGACTATATGCACATGTTGCGCGCGGAAAACTGCCAACGGCAAACTGTAACCCCAGCCATAATATTGCAAGCACACAACTAACCAACCAACATGCCGCCCTGCTAAGCCAAATGGCTTCTAAATGTGTCTTTCGTTCGCTAAGACGATTTGGACACATATAGAAAATTCCTGAATTTGAGTGGCAGCATTTCCTTGCCCTTTTCCTTGTTTCCAGAACATGAATTTCGAGAACGGGGGTTTCACGATCAGGAATATCGAGGTCCTCCCTTATTCATCCATTGACAGGGAGAAAGCAGGGGGAAAGAAAACGGAAAGAAAGAAAAGAAAACCAGTCAGCACTGCCACTGACCCGCATAGAAGTGCGGTCCCCGCTTTCAACTTTTATTACGTCACCAATTACGCTTTTTTTTTTTTTTTTTTCATTCTCCTCCTGGTTTGACACGCGGAGGAGCGAGTCGAGTGGGAACAAGCGTGGCGATGTTCAAGTGTCTTTTTTTTTTTTTTTCTACGAAAAACATCGTGCACAGAGAAAATTTTCGTGTTAATCATCAAGTAAGGTTCAGGTTCGCCTAACCCCTTTTGCATCAGGGCAGGCACCACAAGGGACCTGCTTCCACAACGCGTTCGGAACGGTAAATTTTAGAGATGGCTTTCAGACCTCCTCTAAGGTAATTGGTGTAATAGGAACCAGGACTGATGTTGAGGGCTTGGTGCTGGAGGGATTTGAGAAATGATTCCCTATTTTTGCACTTCCTGTCATTTTCGAACCTTCTATTCTAAGATGATAACTTACAAATCATGCTTCGGAAAGGTTGAAGGGGAAAGGGGCTCTCATTAGCTCGAAGTTTCGCCAATGTATTGCAAGTTGCATTTCTTACAGGTGATCAGGTAAGAGACACTGGCTGAATTATCATGGACGGACTGGCGAATTTTCAGTACGAAATTAGATGTGGTGCTGTGCGCGACAGGTGTAGGAAAAAAATGGTTCCGCGTGAGTATATTATTCCTGCCCATACAACAAGAAATTATTTGTTCTAAAACCCGTGCGCGACAGCTTACATGTCATTGTGAACGCACATGTTTCACAGCGCGCTTCATTGCAAGGATATTCATATGTTGGCTGTGGTGTTGCAAAGTGCTTTGCGATATATGTCGTTGCAAAAATTACACTATCTTTATCCAGCTTTGGTCTAGAAGAGAACATGATGAAAGAATTATGAATGAGTTCCGAGCGATAATTCTCTGTAGAAAATCAGGACATTTGCTGGCCATGTTTATTAAACTTATTTTCTGCTGAACAAATTCTTTTAATGCTTTGCCTAACGGATATTTCTTTTCTGGTGAGTGGGGTTCGGGCTTAATTCGAGCGCCGCTCTTTTGCACAGCTCTAGCTCATTGGTCCTCTTGCAACAGCCAATGATATCCCGTTCGCTCCGCCCATTCGTCCGAAAGACACTTTCACTTCGTCTACATATGAGTATACGGTCCGCACCAGCCACGGCAGGTGAACATGATGGAAAGTATTTGTTCTGAGGCTGGACCGTTAGAATGGTCCAGCCTCAGAACAAATACTTTAATGGGACAAACACAATAGCGTAGCCAGAAATATATTTCGGGAGAGGTTCGGTGAGAACAAGGGAGGAGGATTTATTCACTCTCGTTTCCCTCTCCGAAATGCACTACCAAAGGTACGGTTTCGGGAGGGGTTTGAACCCCCCAACCCCCTTCTGGCTCGGCCACGGACAAACACAACAACAAGTCTCAAGGTGCCTGGGGGACCAGTCAACTTAGGCTTGTGTTGTGTTTTTTCCTTTATATGTTCCAGCGTCAAAACAATTATAACCATAATTGAATTTTGAGTTTCAGAACGTACTCCCCAAAGCAATTTCCCTGAGAAAAAAAAGAAATAAAGAAAAATGTTGAGTGTGGTATGAGCTGTCCTGGTGTGAGGTGAGTTTATGAGTTATCTGATATGAGTTGTCTTGGTGTGAGCTTGGTGGCTGTCCCAAGGCTACGATAGTAAGTGGGCGAATGAGAACGCAGGGGGAAATGTTGAGGGAGAGAAAAACTCACATCGCGAAATGGAGTTGCAGGGCAGGAACAGACGATATTTCGAACAGCGAACAGTCCCTGTTCGAAATATCGGTGGCTCCTGCCCTGAGGCAACTATCCCTTCGTACTCTACAAGTTCGCTGGATTCCCATTCACATCGCGAAAGAAGGACATATTCTCGCACGGAAGCCTCTGTTGTTTGAGGCACGAGCAGGTGTAATATGCCAATTAAATCACAATATGAGAAATTTAAAGAAAGTGTGTCAATACAATCTATATGACTGGCGCAGGGGAGAGACAACCGAACGTGTGATCCTACCACTGCAAAGGTCTTGAGCCGAAGTTGTCGATCACCATTTTCCACCTGACCATTCTGCCTTATGAATTTACACGCTTCCCTCACGTCCACTTAGGCAGTACTTAATTGGTACCCAGAATCCCGTCCCTACTTGTAGTACTGTAAATTGTAGTTGTACTGTATCCTGTATCTTCAAAAGATACAGGATACCACAGTGTACTTTTATGTTTCTTGAAAAAATATTGCATAATCTCACCAAATTTTAGGTTTTTTAAGGGACGTGTAGCGCGGGTACGGATAAATCGCTGCCCTTTGGTGTCATGACCAAACCAATAATGACCAAACGTAGACACAGAACGTTCATTGGACGTGGTGGACGGTATATCATATCACATGTTGTTACAATGACTGTTAACCACAAAGTTGCACATGATAGGCAGTACAGATATATGTTGCTGACTATGATGCAGATGGTACAGCGATTCTTAATTACCTTTATAACAATATTACTGGCTTCGAAAGGTCGAGGTCACTTGATGAGATTTTTCGACCATACATTAGTCGAGTTCATGCGCAATGCGCCACAGAAATTCTGGCGATACATTGCACCAAATAAGAAAGATTCCACATCATCACAAGAAGTAACTGCACACTATTTAGTGAATATTTTGAATCTGTATTCTCTGCTGATGATGCTCGACGTCCACCTTACTGCAGTTACTCAGGCATATCCTCTCTTCCAGACCTAAAAATATCTGAGGCGGGCATTCTGGATTTACTGCTGCAACTAGACGCCAAAAAGTCACCAGGGCCCTACAACATCAGCAATGCTTTTTTAAGGCGCTACGCAGTACATGTAGCACAGCTATTAGTTATATTATTCCAGAAGTCATCTGAGGCGGGAAACTGGCAAAAGTAATACCAGTCTACAAGTCTGGAAATAAATCAGAGTATTGCAATTATTGACCGATTTCCTTAACGTCCGCATGCAGGAAAATTTGGAACATTTGCTACGCACAAATGATGGAATTTCCTGAATCCAATAAAATATTAAGCAATGATCAGTTCGGGATCAGAAGAGGTTCATCAACGGCTATACATGATTGGGCGTTATGCCTCAACAGCAGAAAGCAATGTAGCGTGATATTTATTGATTTTGCCAAGGCGTTCGACAAGGTGTATGTCGCACCCCAAACTAATATAATGAAGGTCGAAAATGTGTCGAAAAATCCAAAGTTAACTTCGTGGGTTACGGAATATCTTAGTTGCAGGCAACAATACGTATATTTCAATAACGCTTCCATAAGGGCTGTCTCATCGGGCGTTCCTCAGGGTATGGTTCTGGGACCGCTATTCTTTATTCTCTACACGAACGATTTGGTTGAATCTATACCATGCAAGATTAAGCTCTTCGCCGACGACTGTATACTGTAAGTCGATATCAACTATGGATGATCATAGTCTTCTGAATACAGCCTTGAATGAAATACAGTCAAACTCCTTTATAGCGAACACCTTTTTAACGAAAATACCACTACAGCAAATTTTTTTTGCTGTCCCCTGAGTTTCGTTGTAAAGGAGTTTGACTGTATTGAATTGGTGTCAACAGTGGCAAATGTGCATTAACCCAAAAAAGTCAGCTGTGATGTCCTTAACTTTGAAGAAAGACGTAACAAACTTCGAATACATTTTAGGTGCTGTCCCATTAAAACGTGTCGGTCATCATAAATACTTGGGGGTAATTATGGACAGTAAACTTTCGTGGCATCAGCATATTAGTTACATCAAGGGAAGGCACTAGGAAAGCTGAATATGATCCTATGCACTTACAAATTCGCTCCAGTAACGTTAAATTAACAGCTTACACTACTGTGATAAGGCCAATCTTGGAACATTGGTCGGTTGCATGGTACCTCGAAGTAGTGTCGAAGAAAAGGGATATTGAGATGGTAGAAAGACGAGCAATTAGATTTATTTATAACAAGTATGGTAGGCATGAGTCACCTACCTAACTTCTGAGGGATGCAAATCTCACCCCTATAGCGATTGGAGTTAAAAGACAATGCTTAAAAATGCTGTGGCTCATTATAAATAATAAGCTCAATATCAATGCAGGGGTACTTCACTTTTATTGAAAACCAAAATTCCCGCCAATGGCACAGAAATTATATACGTGAACTATCTTGCAGAACCAATGTCCACAAAAACTATTTTTTCCCACTGACAATTTCTTACTGGAATTCTCTCCCAAAGAATATAACTGAATGTGGCACCTTGTCCGACTTCTTAGGTAAAATAAACAACGTAGTCCAATAATATATGTAACTTATATCCTGTCTTTTTTGTGTGTTATTTCATGTTCCCTGTAAGAATTATTTTGGTGATATTGCACGAGTCCAGTGTAATACACTTTGGCTTATTAATGCATACGTTGCAATCTATCTGAATCTGACTCTGATGTACTATATGCCCCGTACAGCTCACACCGCAGTACTATTTATTCAGCCTTACCTAATATGTAATTCACTTAGTTTGTACACGGTTTCTCCCCTGGCTGCCTTGTCCTGCTCTTCACGTATGTCAGTGCACCACCACGAAGACACAATGGCTGTTGTGGGCACCTTACCAAAAATAAAATTATTTCTTGGAATAAAGCAATGAAGAAGGCAGACCGCCAGTCGTACAGGAAGAAATGTTGTGAGAATACACTGTCTTCTTTCTGCAAGCTCCTTCATTTGGCACTTACCATGTCAAGTCGAAATGTTTGCACAGTGGGGGTCCAGATATGTGGAACCCAGCAGCAGCAGACGTAAACAATGTCATTTGTGAAAATGTCCAGTCTAAGTTGCACGAAATTAAATTCAATTCAGTTTATTGACTTCAAAAATCTCCTTGGAACAAGTTACATATGGCAGGAGCAAGCCATATGCATGGAAATAAAGTACAAAAAAAGCTGAGTGGGAGTACATGTAGTAGACTTCTTAAGAGACAGACAAGCAATGGAAGGCACATATAGATACAAGACATCACACACGTAAAGACAGAGCTTGTGAACTAAGTGGCCTAGGTGATTATGCAGAAAAAGGAAATAGCGGAAACTCGTATGAAATTGTGAAAGATAGAGGGGACAGTTAGGTTCGGCAACTGAATGGGAAGCTATTCTGCTCTGTGAATGCTTCAGGAAAACTGACTTCATCAATGGACAAACTCAAGAGACTAGTGTGCTACCTGGACATCGAAGTTGTACCTGAGACATTAGGGTACAATATTGCCTTGGCCATAGATACACTACTAGCAGTGTGTGAGGTTCTGATAACGGAGGGAACCCCACAAGGTGTACCCGAAATGAAGTGCCGCTTGCTCCGTGCTGCAAAAAAAGAAATGGAAAAGCAATTCAGTTACAGAAAACTCATCAAAGCAAAAGAAGAGGAAAGCACAGCATAGATGCACAAGAGCAAAAAGAACTGCAAAAAGCAATGGAAATTGCTTTTTGCCTCGTCAATGGAAAAAGGGGCATCGTCAATGGAAAAAGGGGTTCACTTCCTGACAGAAGAGACAAAACATCCATCCCCACCCACACGCTGGCAATGGGGATGCCTGACCATCAGAGAAACAGGAAATCCAGGGTGGCGAAGCCCGAAAGCTGCGAACCTGCCCTTCCCTTACGTATCTGCCTTACATATGCTAGGAGAGGTAGTGATGATGTACTTGCATTTGGAAAGCCCTCAAACATATTTATAAGGCTCATTGATCTCAGGTCCCTCGACACTACAATCGACAGGTCTAAAGAAGCCAAGCTATGTGCGTCTGACCAGTCATTTCAGGAGGGCCACCTCTTCGACACAATAACTGAGGCATTTTTAATGTAGCTCAGCGTAAGGTTTGACAAGGTTGCAAGTACTTATGCCTACATGATGCCTCTGTTCAGAGGTGATAATGTGGCACATTTACTCGCAGAAGAACTGCTTGTCACCAAGTCCGTCGACAGCAGAAACACACTTCTCATCCCATACTAGAAACGAAACAATAACGGGCAATGTTTGTTGCCCTCAGTGGCACGGACTCAGTCCTGCTTTACGATCTCTTCATTGATTTTCTCAAGCACCTCTCCCTGGGAGGTTAGTGGAGTCCTCAAATAGTGCAACAGTGGTTGCATAGCGAAGAAGAGAGTGGTGGAGTCATTGTGTGCTGGCTTGCACTAGCAGGTGGCTTCAGGCTAGTAAGGACAGGGGCAAGGTGTATGTGACATAAGAGTAATACGCCACCATATCTTTAGAGCATTGTCAGTGGGTGCTTGAAATGCAGCTGAAGAGTGAAGCAGAAACACTCAAGAGAAACGCAGATAAAGAGTGCTTCGGCTGTGAGAACAGATGAGGTCACAGCAAGCAGATGCGAAGTGATACCTGCATGCAGTACCACTGTGATTGCGTATGAAGAAAATATGTAACCGTGTTAAAACATGACACAAGACTCCAGTGCTGAGTGAATCGTTGCATATCTGGCGACACTGATGTTGTCAGACTACAGGAGCAGAATGAAACACGAAGTATTTTCTGAAGCAGGCTTGAAAAAACCTTTCTTGTTGAACTCTTCCTTGAAAGTAACTGCACATTAATCACATGCAGCATCACTGGCACACGAAAGTTCGTGCGCTAGGTGCACATGGTTGGGCGCAGCAAGAGTTGGGCCCTGGGTACCACTGGCCCCTGAAGAGGCCCAGGATGCGGGCTCCCTTCCTTTAAAGATGACTCTCCTATCTCGCCATACCTGCTTCCATGTAACCATGGTTACATGAAAGCAGGGAAGCACTGACACAGGCGTGGATGACGCTGATAGACAACAAATGAAATACGGCAATCCTGCTGTGCAGTGTTCCAGAAATACTACAATAGCACAATACAATGCAGTAAAGATCAGGGAACATTCTGGAAGTCCAGAACATCAATACATCACTAATGGCATGACAGAACACTGCACAAGTGCTGAGGAAATGAGCCGAGTACAGTACTCCCCCTCCCCCAGAAAAAAAATAAAGCCTAATTTGAGCCTAATCATAGTGAGGTAGTGGTCACCAGTTCGGACAGCAGTGAGACAAGTGTCGCTAAAAGTCAGCTTGTATGATCCTTTTGCCGTTCAGAAGGGCAATTCCGAAGTATGCTATAGTGATGGAGGCAGAGAGATGATGAGAGGTGATGTGACGAAGATAGATCTAATAGATATAACAGAAGATCTAACTGACAAAGAGCCAAGCGCATGCCATGCGGTAGTACAGATGCTGATTATGGCAACATCCTTGGTGTAGAAACTGAAGACAGACAGCCATGGAAAGGCAATATAGAGAATAGAGAGCCAGAGGTGGAAAGAATGCAGCTAGCTCACATCCCATAACAAGACGCTGGACCCTCATTGCTGTAGATCTAAAGAAGTAAGAAATAATTAGCTTCGACCCACACAAAGAATCCAGAAAGAATGTGGAGGACCACAGTGATCGTTTTTCTCTGTGTGAAATACAGAAGAAACAGAAAATGGCACGTTAGCCTCGGTATGAAACTCAAAATGCTTCGTTAACCTCCAGCACGACATGAGCAGCTGTGGTGTTTTGGAGTGCTGACGTAGAACACTTCTCAGCTTGTAGGACACTCACCCAGCAACATGTACTTGAAATGAAAAGGTGGATATGTGATAGACCTCGGAGACACTACCTTGGCCAGGGCTGCTTAACACAGATGGCAAACAGATGCCTAAGCTGGAGTCATGGAAGAACGATGAAGATGGTGTTAAGTGCATGGCGTGCAGCAGCACGGGATGTCTTAATGCGATCATTCACAATACATCCAATTGTTCTCCATGAACAGGAGCTCGTGGGATTCAAGGTAATGCATAGGTGATTATAACAAATCATGTGGACATAAAAAATTTGAGAGAGAGATTATGTGTTTAATGGCACAAAGGCGGCAAAGGCCAAAGAGCGCGACAACTTTGGGGGTGTATGGGAGATGATGATGGGAGAGAGAGAGGACTTTAACAAGTGAGTGTAGTAATTAAAAGCTATCTACAGGTATGAGCGATGAGATGGTCCAGGATTAAGAGAGAGAGGAGGATGACGATAACAAGTGAGTGTGGCAGTTAAAAGCTATCTACAAGTATGAGCGATGAGATGATTCAGGATGAGAGATTTACATGAGGAACTGGGTGATAAAGGCTAAAAGCGGAGCAATGTTCAACTTTAACACTGCCAGGATGTCTTGGTAGGGTAGTACTAGAGCTGACTCCTCTTGTGCCAACGCTTGCCGAGCCTCACAGTCGGCTTGTTTCCCTGGGATCCCAGTGTGGCTGGGGACCCAGCAGAGACAGACTGAAAAGCCTCGGGAAGAAAGTTGAGTCGCAAGCGCCCCTACTAGCTTGACGAGGTGATTCTTGCTGTCAGAGCATGAAAGCCGCACACACACAGAGCTTAGCGAATCAGAGTAACTAACTGAGTTTTGAAGGTCATTTTGTTGAATGTGCTGCAGAGCCAGGAGAATCGTGTAAAGCTCTGCGGTGAAAACTGTGGCGTTCGTATTCAAGCGTGCCATCTTAATTGAATCACCTTCAAGGGCAACGGCCGCCACACCATTGCTTACTTTGGTCCCATCAGTGTAGATTGCATGGTGGTTCCCGAAGTTACGGTGAATCTCCAGGAACTCCTGGAGAATGACAGTGTGTGCAGTGGATTGTTTGTCAAACTGTGTCAAAATTATCCATATTATCGATTACTTTGTCGAGCAAGGTAGAATACACCAAGCACTATCCTATGTGCGCACCATATATGAGAGCATCAATTTTGAAACACCTGCAAAAAGCAGAGACAGGCGATTTTTACCACCTGTGTGCACTGTCCTTTTTCGAAAACACTGGCAAGAATATGGCACCAAAGCATGTTGTTATGGATGCCACAAGCTCAGCAAGTGAGTGCTCTGGGATGCGTGGAAAGATGCCATCGAGAGCCGTCACAGATGCTCGGATGGGATGAAGATAGGCTTCTCGACGGTACGGGGTCATCTGGTTGAACAGAAAACCTGTAAGTGGAAAACTTGTTATGGCAGCACCACATAGAATACTCAAGGCAATCAACATAAACCAAATTGCACTTTTTGTTCCTTCTTGACTGCAAGCAGATCAAGCAATGAGAAGTCTATGCTGCAGAATACAAAATGCTTTTAACATGCTCTGCATGGCACCGTAAGCAACACTGCCGCATTCCTGCTTACACATGTAGAGGTAGAGAACACGCAAAAAAGTAATCTGTCTGCCTGATAAGTATGTTAGCATGTGATAGGGAGCAAAAGTGACTCATGGAGTCCCTTACCTGCTCCCCTGCAGTGGTAATTGTGTAAAATTCTAGAATTCCCAACATTTTATAATTTCTTATGCTTGCCAACCATTGTGGGATCATATTGAGTGTTACCCAGACACAATTAAGAGCACAGCAACAGCTGCAGGTTTTAGCAAGAAACAAGAGTGCAGAACGTGCAACTGCACAAACTAACTGATCTATTTACAGTCACGTCTCGCTTACCCAGAGCTCAGATAAACAAACCAAAAACTTTTTTTCCAGACTTCATGACAGGGAACGAACCTGCTACCATTGGATTTTGTCTTGGTTATCTGGCATTCACTATCCGTATCCGGACAGCAAATACGGGGACTAATCTTCCAGGATAAAAGGTCATTCTGATTCACTTATCCGCAGAAGTGTCAACGTCCTCTGCTCTTGCTGTGTCTGCACTGTTCTGGAAAAGGGTCACATCCCACCAGAGCATTCTGTACTGTCTGACTCTCCTTTGTTCAGGGGTCACTCCCTTCAGACCCCCCCCCCCCCCACGCACACACACTAGAGATGGCAGGCGATAAGTGAAAGAGGTGCTCTGTATGCACCAGCCGTCCAAAAGAATCACCTGTCTATTGGCCTATGCCAAAGACATCTGCAAAAAGATCAGAAACGTGTGCGCAGGACATTACCCTTCTTTGGACAGCAGGGTGACATAGCAGGTGCCGTGGCTGTGACCACAATTCTCTCACATGCATGCTTACTAGTTTTAAGCAGGTCACTTCGTATGAATTTTGGAAGTAACTACCTTTTCTGGTTTCATTTTCTGGAGCTATGAAGAGGTCTCCCAAATTTTTCGGTTTTCCCGGGAAGTTTGCTTGGTTCGACTATCTGGAAATTTGTTATCCGGACAAAAACGGAGGACTCCCGAGGTGTCCGGATAATTGAGATATGACTTTATTTATATATTATTTATCACAATTATTAGTAGCACTATGGTAAGTGTCATCCCGAGCATATGGTAAACGTTACAAGGAAAGCAATGCGGACTTGTTTGTGCATCAAGGAGATGGAAAGAAGTTAGAAGACAGTTCGGTCATGTTTCTCGGTCCTTTGCAACTTGCAAGGTGAAAGAATTTGAAAAATAACGAAGAACATAGGATAAGAACTCACGCACGACAAAAATTGTGGTGCAAAGCTAGATTCATGAGGTTATAAAGAGGAGTGGTGTGGGGCTAAGCAAATATGTTGGGTCAAATTGTGGCGTTAGTTTGAATAAACATAGCAAGTTCCAGAATGGGGAAAGGAGATGTAGAAAGGTTGTGGATATTAATCAAGAACAAATAGAGCAACATCAGAGGGTAGGGTCTTTCCTGTCTGGAAGTTACAAAGCCCTATATAAAAGCAGTATACTGATGTAGTTGCCTCACATGACATGCCAGTGCAAAAGGTGTGTCAAGCACATGCGTACCAAATACATGCATGCGAACTGCTCCAGTCACACCTCTCCTCTGAACTGCTGGGGGAAGCCGCTGCCATGTTGCAAATTGTAGTTAGGGTTGTCAATCAGGACATCCCGAATCCCGGCCAATTTTTGATGTCCCAAATTTGTGATTTCGCGAGATCAAATATGACAGGAAAACCAAACACCTGTGGGACGTCAGGCACAGACTCCTTCGTAAGGAAATGGTACTTTTTATGACTGGAGGTGGCAGAGGACCGCTGCCTACATGTGCGTACACACATTTGCTGACTGTCGTTTCTTCTAGCGCAGATGCTGGACGGACCTTCAGTCCAGCAGCCAGTATTTGCACAAAGTTCGCTCTGAACTGGGGGGCACCACTGTAAACGCTCAGTGCTTCCTCACGTTGGGTTTTAATCATTGTACAATGTGATAAGCACGCAGTGACGGTGTTGTAACTGTTTAGTGCTTCGTTTCTTTCCATTCGTTCTTTTTTTGTTGTTGTTGCTGCTGCTCTTCATTCAAGTGGAATGTTACACCATTTGAGGAAAACAAAGCTTTTATTTCCTGTTACTTCAAGTGTAGCGAGCCTCACCTTTTTTTCAATGGCAACAGTGAAATGGTGATAAATAAAAAAGGAGTTGCATTATCATAGGAGAAAAAATATATATACATATATACAAAATGTAAGAATTTTGCCATCACTATTTTACCAATCTGGTTACATTGCAAATTTTTCAAAGCTTTCCTTCAGGAAAAGGTAGAACTGAGAAAGCGCACATGAACTGTGCACAACACGCTGATATAGTCACATGAGTTAAATGGATTTGGAAGTAGGCAGTAGTAGTAAGATGGATTGCACGGCCCGCGGGTGAACCACACGTTGTCGCAGGTGGCCGGTCCAGGTTTTCGGCGTCATGCGGGTAGAAGGTCGGGTGCGGTAGACATATTTTACCAAAACATTATTCGAAAGTACACCAATTCGCTCAACTTCTCATGGGTATGTACTGCAGTCGCTCGAAATATGACGTGAAATGTCGTTGACAAGGGCGGAACAAATGCTCACAACGTTAGGGAGCAACAGCAACTGCGTGTCCTTCTTCGTCTATGTCATGTTTCGTATCATCATGCCTCAAGTCACAAACCAACATGCATTTGCACCTTTTCTGCCCCCAGCGCTGATGTCATACAAGAAACCATGCACACAGACACAACTAGTTACCAGGCACAGACCAGGGAGTTCGTGAGTTCATCACCATTCATCGTGTTGCAGGTCAGGGTGGGGTGAGCTTTTGGAAAAAATATACGGGAGGATGCTGGTCTCAATTTGTAAGGGGACGTGGGTTGCGTGTCTGGTGCAGATTTTAACCCGCAGGCACGTGTTGGATGCGCGTAAGATAATTTTGACCCACGCATATAAACACCACCTGAACCCATCGCAATCCCGATAACACGGGATTGTAAAAATAGCTTGGAATTGACAACTATAATTGTAGTGCAAAATGGATAGGTTACCCACTTTCAGGGAATTTCCAATGTACGGAAGAAAATGCCCTCAAAGATTTGCAATGTATTACTCCTACGTTCAGGACCAACAGGAACAGCCTAAGGGTGTAAAAAAAAAAAAAAGTAATCCATAGGCCAGTAAGTTACAGTACAGGTTATCCTATTTGAGCACTTTCTTTGTGACTGGTGACTTCTGACTAACTGCAGACTGATAATGATATTTAATATGGTTGTCGGCGTGCACTGTTCACGTTCACTGCACCACATTCATGTTGAGGTCACTCCAAAACGTTTTCTTTTGTGAGCTTATGCAACTGGTAGCGTGCAATAAGCAGGTCACGAGCTACAGCCACATTGTGATACTGGTCCTTAATAAGATGGTTCACTCATGCATGCAATGAGATCAAACAGCTGCAAGTTGCATCAGCAAGGCATGTGTGTAGGAAACCTTCAGCTATGGAAATTGACGTTGTGTGCCTTGTGGAGGGTGCATGGTATCACCCGTCCAGAATAGCTTCCGCTAAGCCGGAAAGTCACTGTGAAGAGTGAATGCTTACTGTTAGGAGCTGGAAGAGTCAAAGAAGCACCCAGCACTGGTCAATTGTAAAGGTGGGCTGCACAGAGATAATGACTGCCCATGGGCGGCAAAGAGGACCTGCAAGAAGTTAGAGAACTGTCAGTGGGAGAATATTTCCTATACTCACCATGCTTACCAAACATATGGCGTAAAAAAATTAGGCTAACACTGAAAAGCAAGCCAGTAGAATTAGATTTTGGATTGTGTTAGATGTTGTTGTTGTGTTGTCATTGTTGTAGCCTATGTTGTTCCGTATAAATAATATATATATGTAATAATAATAATATGTATAAATATGTAATAATAATGTAATATATGTAATATATGTAATAATAATATAATGTATAAATAATAAATAAATATTAATTCCGCCTGTTCTTAACTTTGTAATTCCACAGATTCATGTCATTTCATAAGGTGGCCTGACACATTAGCATGCAAGCATCAGACATTTGTCATAGTTGCAAATAAGTTATAATGAAAGTTTAGTGATGTCCTTTTTGTGAAGTTGCCAAGTGCCCCTTGCTGCCAGAAGGTCACACACGGATGAAAGAAATGGCTCACCCCAATGTTGAGTAACTTTTGTAAATATTTGTATAAAATATTGCACTTAGCATAGAAAAGAACTTAAAAAGTACAAGAACAGCGGGTGCTCTACCAGTCCTTGTGTACCTACTAGTCGTATTTGTAGTGTATTTATTGTGTACCATAATTTCATGCGTATCAGCATCAGCTTGGCGGGATTCTTTTTTTTGCACAAGCGCTCTGCGGCTTGTCGACAGGTGTGGCGTATCTCATAACTATTTTCCCCTGGTATTTTCCCCATACTGTGTTGTTAATGAAAGGGCTGACACCACACGGGACTCTGGCACAGCATCGCCCTGTCAATGCACGAACAATGTGAAATGGGCGTGTCCACATTCGAGTAGACTGACCCTCCTGGTACCTTCCCCCAAGCAGCTTTAACGAAAGTGGTGAGAGTGATTCATGTCTTCTGGAAGGCCACTAACACATCGATCCATGAAAAACATGCAACAGGGCCACAGTCTGATTTGGTAGAACACTATAACTGACCTCCTTTGTCATACACCATACCAAACCCAGAGTATGGATCACAGGGTTTACGGCCTTCTCTATGGTTTCCTTCATTGTACAAATCAGCCATGTCGTATTGCCTGCAGCTTATCTGACAGAAATTTTTCAAAATGTTTCTGAAAACAGGTCCTGTGGGTTAAATGCAGTACAGCTTATAGACATGAAATGACGGTATATGATTTATTGTATTTCTCTAACATAATACAAGGCTGGAAAAAAAAAAGTACAGTGTGGTGAAACCTCTCGAGTACAAACAGTTCAGACTGATGTTCCATAAAAGATGCGAGATGCAAATACTTGGCCATTGCTGTAGTCCTGCCAAATGGAGTGGTTTCACTGTACACCTTGGGGGGAATAGCTCGGGCATTGAGAAAAAGAAGAAAAAAATTATGCACAAAAATTGAGGACTGTAAGTGTATTTCTTTGTTGTCAGGATACTGTGTAATCCATTTGTACCGTATGCCTGAAATGCGGTATGCTGCTGCAATGGTAGTCAGCATTTTGGTGACATTAGATGTTGTATGTTACACCTGTGTTCTTGTTGGGCAAAGCTGTGATGTTGTTGCTATGACAAAGCTTTAAAAAAAGTTACAGTACTTGCACGACAAAAATTACTTTGAGTGACAGAAAATGATGAAGCTCAAAATTTTTCATATTGTACTACATCATGAAGACAACAGTGGAACTCTACAAAGCGAATACTATGTGAGGCACGTAAAAGAGATCTCTCAAGCCCTGCATAGAAATGGCCGCAAGAGGCTATATTGAAATGGAACAAGACACAGAAGTTATGACAGCCTTCAAGCCCATGCGGTTACAAGATTGCACATCCTGAATTTTCCTTGGTACAGTGGGGCACGCCATTACTGTGGAAGATTTTCACCAAAATGAAAAGGCTGGGAATGTGCTGTCACGAGAGCAGAAATGGAAACCAAGTGTTTGCAATCAAAGTTCAAGTACATTGGCTTGGGCACCCTACTAAGTGTGCATGATTTACCTTTTGCTACCTTTTAGTCGGATGCTACCTTTTAGTCGGAATGAATGATGCAAGCCTGCAAGACAGAAACAGTGGAACTAGTGCAGCGTAAAGCCCCGAACAAGCCATCATGTACAGTTTCCCAGAATCAGCAGATTGTGAATGACAGCTAAGCTCCAGTGAAGCCTCCATTACCACACGACAGAGCAGCATCTGTGGTGGCCAGCAGCCCCAGAGGCTAATGCTCTTGAATTCCTTGAGAAAGAAGGGCCACTGTCAACACTGAGATGCACACAAGCCAGCACGTCATTCACTTTTGCCTTTTTCTACGTGTGTGTCTGTGTGAAAGAGTGGCCCCTGCCAGGATTAGCCTCCTGCAGCCAGTGAAAGTGAAAGAAGGGTAACTGCAGCAACGATAGCACAGAAGTTGTGTATGAATGAGGCTAACTTACATTATTTTTGTGACGGAACAAAGTCGAGTGGGAGAGATCCGCAACTACAGAACAAGACTGGATGCTGGATGAATGGAAATACACAGCTATAAAATCTTGTATTGAATGAGTGAATCAATGAAAACGAATTGGCTTTAAGGTCTGTAAAACCTACACAGCTGAACAAAAGGTACCTGTGATGCAACATCATCTGGGCTGACGTAATTTATGATGAGTGGTGATGGCATGAAAGAATCAGACAGACGAAAACGCTTGAAATGAAAGGAAGACAGCGTGTTTACACTGTGTCTTACCACAAATGCTCAACACCGAGAGCTGAACTGTATGGTCGCGTTAGGGGAAGCCCATGAGAGACCCAGGAAACCAAGCATTTAAGTGCAAGTGTTGTGTTGCATAAATATAAAGAGAGCTTCCTGCAGAATTCTCCTCATACCAGCAGGCTCTGTGCTCTTAAGTGCAGACGTGGCGTATGAAGACTTAAATGACACGAAAGTTGCAAGGTGGAGAAACAAAGGGTGTCATGCACCCCCATTGAAAGACAAGATGCGAGGAAGCACAACATAACACGACAAACACAAAAAGCACTGTCTGCACCTCGGACAATCCTCGGACAACGTGTGCAAATGAGTTATGATGCGATTTCACCTGATTTCACCTGTGGAAGATGAAAGTTAGAATAACAAGCCTGTATATTTCAGCAAATGTAAGCGTAGTGACAACTTCACGTAGCTTCAAAGATAGTGTAAGATGCAAATAGGAAGAAGAAGCCTAAATTATGTGGCCTTTGCCACAACAAAACACAGTACATCTAGCTTAGTTGTTCTATGCCCACACTGTGTGAAGCCTTTAGTATAAATGTAAGGTGTGTCTTGCATATGTTTAGAATACAAGCAATGAGCGATCCCAAATAAATCGCTTTTTAAATACAGCAGCTTTGTTTTTGGGTTGTTGTAACGGAAGTACATATTCTTAATTGCTTTTATTCGGAGTAAAAGTTTAAGTCGGCCCAAGAATGGAAGATACACACCGGCTAAAAAGCAGGGAGTGTTCCTGAAACTATGCAGATGATAGTTGTGTTTACGATATGGGATGCCATGAAAGGACACCCATACGCATGACTTGTAGGTGCTGCCAAAGAACGTAAGATACCACACATAATTAAGTACGGTGAACCCCCCAAAATAACTATACTGCTCGGAATGGTACGAATCCTTCCCCAGATGTTCACTTGGACCCGATGAACAGAATAAATGCAATTAATCGACCTTATTCGAGAAATAAATATGTGAAAGATTGGAGCACAGACGAGCAGACTGGTCGACGACCCACGGCTACTTCGATCGATCACTGCGAAATAACTACTGCTCGGAATGGTACGAATCCCTCCCCAGGTGTTCCTTTGGACCTGATGAACAGAATAAATGCAATTAATCGACCTTATTCGAGAAATAAATATGTGAAAGATTGGAGCACAGACGAGCAGACTGGTCCACGACCCACGGCTACTTCGATCGATCACTGCGAAATAACTACTGCTCGGAATGGTACGAAACCCTCCCCAGATGTTCCTTTGGACCCGATGAACAGAATAAATGCAATTAATCGACCTTATTCGAGAAATAAATATGTGAAAGATTGGAGCACAGACGAGCAGACTGGTCCACGACCCACGGCTACTTCGATCGATCACTGCGAAATAACTACTGCTCGGAATGGTACGAAACCCTCCCCAGATGTTTCTTTGGACCCGATGAACAGAATAAATGCAATTAATCGACCTTATTCGAGAAATAAATATGTGAAAGATTGGAGCACAGACGAGCAGACTGGTCCACGACCCACGGCTACTTCGATCGACCACTGCGAAATAACTACCGCTCGGAATGGTACGAATCCCTCCCCAGATGTTCCTTTGGACCCGATGAACAGAATAAATGCAATTAATCGACCTTATACGTGAAATAAATATGTGAAAGATTGGAGCACAGACGAGCAGACTGGTCCACGACCCACGGCTACTTCGATCGACCACTGCGAAATAACTACTGCTCGGAATGGTACGAATCCCTCCCCAGATGTTCCTTTGGACCCGATGAACAGAATAAATGCAATTAATCGACCTTATTCGTGAAATAAATATGTGAAAGATTGGAGCACAGACGAGCAGACTGGTCCACGACCCACGGCTACTTCGATCGACCACTGCGAAATAACTACTGCTCGGAATGGTACGAATCCCTCCCCAGATGTTCACTTGGACCCGATGAACAGAATAAATGCAATTAATCGACCTTATTCGTGAAATAAATATGTGAAAGATTGGAGCACAGACGAGCAGACTGGTCCACGACCCACGGCTACTTCGATCGACCACTGCGAAATAACTACTGCTCGGAATGGTACGAATCCCTCCCCAGATGTTCACTTGGACCCGATGAACAGAATAAATGCAATTAATCGACCTTATTCGTGAAATAAATATGTGAAAGATTGGAGCACAGACGAGCAGACTGGTCCACGACCCACGGCTACTTCGATCGACCACTGCGAAATAACTACTGCTCGGAATGGTACGAATCCCTCCCCAGATGTTCACTTGGACCCGATGAACAGAATAAATGCAATTAATCGACCTTATTCGTGAAATAAATATGTGAAAGATTGGAGCACAGACGAGCAGACTGGTCCACGACCCACGGCTACTTCGATCGACCACTGCGAAATAACTACTGCTCGGAATGGTACGAATCTCTCCCCAGATGTTCACTTGGACCCGATGAACAGAATAAATGCAATTAATCGACCTTATTCGTGAAATAAATATGTGAAAGATTGGAGCACAGACGAGCAGACTGGTCCACGACCCACGGCTACTTCGATCGACCACTGCGAAATAACTACTGCTCGGAATGGTACGAATCCCTCCCCAGATGTTCCTTTGGACCCGATGAACAGAATAAATGCAATTAATCGACCTTATTCGTGAAATAAATATGTGAAAGATTGGAGCACAGACGAGCAGACTGGTCCACGACCCACGGCTACTTCGATCGACCACTGCGAAATAACTACTGCTCGGAATGGTACGAATCCCTCCCCAGATGTTCACTTGGACCCGATGAACAGAATAAATGCAATTAATCGACCTTATTCGTGAAATAAATATGTGAAAGATTGGAGCACAGATGAGCAGACTGGTCCACGACCCACGGCTACTTCGATCGACCACTGCGAAATAACTACTGCTCGGAATGGTACGAATCCCTCCCCAGATGTTCCTTTGGACCCGATGAACAGAATAAATGCAATTAATCGACCTTATTCGTGAAATACATATGTGAAAGATTGGAGCACAGACGAGCAGACTGGTCCACGACCCACGGCTACTTCGATCGGTCACTGAGGAATAACTACTGCTCTGAATAAGCAAAAATCCTGCCCCAGAAGCTTAGGAAGCTTACTTGACGAGATGAACGAGGTAAGAACAAGTGGCACACTTACCCTGTTTAATATTAAAACTGGGCTCACTTGACTCCAACAACAAGCGAGGCTTCTCAAACGATACGGGGACAAAATAGCCAGTGATGCACTATATGCCAACGGAGTCGGCACATAGCCACATAGCCTCGTTCCCAGGGTCGAACTAAAGCTTCTCCTATCTTGAATATGTGTGATTTTCGATGGATATCGCTCCCGAGCAGGGTAGCCAGATGGGAAATTACACAAGTTCAACATAAGAAAAGCAACTGGGAACGAGATTACAGGAAGTGACGTCATTTCTCAGCGTGAGGCAAGGGGAAATCACACATATTCAAGATAGGAGAAGCTTTAGTTCGACCCTGGGAACGAGGCTATGTGCCGCTTGCGTTGGCATATAGTGCATCACTGGCTATTCTGTCCCCGTGCCGTTTGAGGGAGATGATGATGATGATGATGATGCTCATGGCCATGCCCTTTGTAAAGAGTGGACGTCGCAGTTCTTTCTGCAAGCATCGCTTGTTGTCAAATGGTCAAGTGAGCCCAGTTTTAATATTAAACAGGGTAAGTCTGTCACTTGTTCCTACCTCGTTCATCTCGTCAAGTAAGCTTCCTAAGCTTCTGGGGCAGGATTTTTGCCTATTCAGAGCAGTAGTTATTTCGCAGTGACCGATCGAAGTAGCCGTGGGTCGTGGACCAGTCTGCTCGTCTGTGCTCCAATCTTTCACATATTTATTTCTCGAATAAGGTTCATTAATTGCATTTATCCTGTTCATCGGGTCCAAAGGAACATCTTGGGAGGGATTCGTACCATTCCGAGCAGTAGTTATTTCGCAGTGGTCGATCGAAGTAGCCGTGGGTCGTGGACCAGTCTGCTCGTCTGTGCTCCAATCTTTCACATATTTATTTCTCGAATAAGGTCGATTAATTGCATTTATCCTGTTCATCGGGTCCAAATGAACATCTGGGGAGGGATTCGTACCATTCCGAGCAGTAGTTATTTCGCAGTGATCGATCGAAGTAGCCGTGGGTCGTGGACCAGTCTGCTCGTCTGTGCTCCTATCTTTCACATATTTATTTTTCGAATAAGGTCGATTAATTGCATTTATCCTGTTCATCGGGTCCAAATGAACATCTGGGGAGGGATTCGTACCATTCCGAGCAGTAGTTATTTCGCAGTGATCGATCGAAGTAGCCGTGGGTCGTGGACCAGTCTGCTCGTCTGTGCTCCAATCTTTCACATATTTATTTCTCGAATAAGGTCGATTAATTGCATTTATCCTGTTCACCGGGTCCAAAGGAACATCTGGGGAGGGATTCGTACCATTCCGAGCAGTAGTTATTTCGCAGTGATCGATCGAAGTAGCCGTGGGTCGTGGACCAGTCTGCTCGTCTGTGCTCCAATCTTTCACATATTTATTTCTCGAATAAGGTCGATTAATTGCATTTATCCTGTTCACCGGGTCCAAAGGAACATCTGGGGAGGGATTCGTACCATTCCGAGCAGTAGTTATTTCGCAGTGATCGATCGAAGTAGCCGTGGGTCGTGGACCAGTCTGCTCGTCTGTGCTCCTATCTTTCACATATTTATTTTTCGAATAAGGTCGATTAATTGCATTTATCCTGTTCATCGGGTCCAAATGAACATCTGGGGAGGGATTCGTACCATTCCGAGCAGTAGTTATTTCGCAGTGATCGATCGAAGTAGCCGTGGGTCGTGGACCAGTCTGCTCGTCTGTGCTCCAATCTTTCACATATTTATTTCTCGAATAAGGTCGATTAATTGCATTTATCCTGTTCACCGGGTCCAAAGGAACATCTGGGGAGGGATTCGTACCATTCCGAGCAGTAGTTATTTCGCAGTGATCGATCGAAGTAGCCGTGGGTCGTGGACCAGTCTGCTCGTCTGTGCTCCAATCTTTCACATATTTATTTCTCGAATAAGGTCGATTAATTGCATTTATCCTGTTCACCGGGTCCAAAGGAACATCTGGGGAGGGATTCGTACCATTCCGAGCAGTAGTTATTTCGCAGTGATCGATCGAAGTAGCCGTGGGTCGTGGACCAGTCTGCTCGTCTGTGCTCCAATCTTTCACATATTTATTTCTCGAATAAGGTCGATTAATTGCATTTATCCTGTTCACCGGGTCCAAAGGAACATCTGGGGAGGGATTCGTACCATTCCGAGCAGTAGTTATTTCGCAGTGATCGATCGAAGTAGCCGTGGGTCGTGGACCAGTCTGCTCGTCTGTGCTCCAATCTTTCACATATTTATTTCTCGAATAAGGTCGATTAATTGCATTTATCCTGTTCACCGGGTCCAAAGGAACATCTGGGGAGGGATTCGTACCATTCCGAGCAGTAGTTATTTCGCAGTGATCGATCGAAGTAGCCGTGGGTCGTGGACCAGTCTGCTCGTCTGTGCTCCAATCTTTCACATATTTATTTCTCGAATAAGGTCGATTAATTGCATTTATCCTGTTCACCGGGTCCAAATGAACATCTGGGGAGGGATTCGTACCATTCCGAGCAGTAGTTATTTCGCAGTGATCGATCGAAGTAGCCGTGGGTCGTGGACCAGTCTGCTCGTCTGTGCTCCAATCTTTCACATATTTATTTCTCGAATAAGGTCGATTAATTGCATTTATCCTGTTCACCGGGTCCAAAGGAACATCTGGGGAGGGATTCGTACCATTCCGAGCAGTAGTTATTTCGCAGTGATCGATCGAAGTAGCCGTGGGTCGTGGACCAGTCTGCTCGTCTGTGCTCCAATCTTTCACATATTTATTTCTCGAATAAGGTCGATTAATTGCATTTATCCTGTTCACCGGGTCCAAATGAACATCTGGGGAGGGATTCGTACCATTCCGAGCAGTAGTTATTTCGCAGTGATCGATCGAAGTAGCCGTGGGTCGTGGACCAGTCTGCTCGTCTGTGCTCCAATCTTTCACATATTTATTTTTCGAATAAGGTCGATTAATTGCATTTATCCTGTTCATCGGGTCCAAATGAACATCTGGGGAGGGATTCGTACCATTCCGAGCAGTAGTTATTTCGCAGTGATCGATCGAAGTAGCCGTGGGTCGTGGACCAGTCTGCTCGTCTGTGCTCCAATCTTTCACATATTTATTTCTCGAATAAGGTCGATTAATTGCATTTATCCTGTTCACCGGGTCCAAATGAACATCTGGGGAGGGATTCGTACCATTCCGAGCAGTAGTTATTTCGCAGTGATCGATCGAAGTAGCCGTGGGTCGTGGACCAGTCTGCTCGTCTGTGCTCCAATCTTTCACATATTTATTTTTCGAATAAGGTCGATTAATTGCATTTATCCTGTTCATCGGGTCCAAATGAACATCTGGGGAGGGATTCGTACCATTCCGAGCAGTAGTTATTTCGCAGTGATCGATCGAAGTAGCCGTGGGTCGTGGACCAGTCTGCTCGTCTGTGCTCCAATCTTTCACATATTTATTTCTCGAATAAGGTCGATTAATTGCATTTATCCTGTTCACCGGGTCCAAATGAACATCTGGGGAGGGATTCGTACCATTCCGAGCAGTAGTTATTTCGCAGTGATCGATCGAAGTAGCCGTGGGTCGTGGACCAGTCTGCTCGTCTGTGCTCCAATCTTTCACATATTTATTTTTCGAATAAGGTCGATTAATTGCATTTATCCTGTTCATCGGGTCCAAATGAACATCTGGGGAGGGATTCGTACCATTCCGAGCAGTAGTTATTTCGCAGTGATCGATCGAAGTAGCCGTGGGTCGTGGACCAGTCTGCTCGTCTGTGCTCCAATCTTTCACATATTTATTTCTCGAATAAGGTCGATTAATTGCATTTATCCTGTTCACCGGGTCCAAAGGAACATCTGGGGAGGGATTCGTACCATTCCGAGCAGTAGTTATTTCGCAGTGATCGATCGAAGTAGCCGTGGGTCGTGGACCAGTCTGCTCGTCTGTGCTCCAATCTTTCACATATTTATTTCTCGAATAAGGTCGATTAATTGCATTTATCCTGTTCACCGGGTCCAAATGAACATCTGGGGAGGGATTCGTACCATTCCGAGCAGTAGTTATTTCGCAGTGATCGATCGAAGTAGCCGTGGGTCGTGGACCAGTCTGCTCGTCTGTGCTCCAATCTTTCACATATTTATTTTTCGAATAAGGTCGATTAATTGCATTTATCCTGTTCATCGGGTCCAAATGAACATCTGGGGAGGGATTCGTACCATTCCGAGCAGTAGTTATTTCGCAGTGATCGATCGAAGTAGCCGTGGGTCGTGGACCAGTCTGCTCGTCTGTGCTCCAATCTTTCACATATTTATTTCTCGAATAAGGTCGATTAATTGCATTTATCCTGTTCACCGGGTCCAAATGAACATCTGGGGAGGGATTCGTACCATTCCGAGCAGTAGTTATTTCGCAGTGATCGATCGAAGTAGCCGTGGGTCGTGGACCAGTCTGCTCGTCTGTGCTCCAATCTTTCACATATTTATTTTTCGAATAAGGTCGATTAATTGCATTTATCCTGTTCATCGGGTCCAAATGAACATCTGGGGAGGGATTCGTACCATTCCGAGCAGTAGTTATTTCGCAGTGATCGATCGAAGTAGCCGTGGGTCGTGGACCAGTCTGCTCGTCTGTGCTCCAATCTTTCACATATTTATTTCTCGAATAAGGTCGATTAATTGCATTTATCCTGTTCACCGGGTCCAAAGGAACATCTGGGGAGGGATTCGTACCATTCCGAGCAGTAGTTATTTCGCAGTGATCGATCGAAGTAGCCGTGGGTCGTGGACCAGTCTGCTCGTCTGTGCTCCAATCTTTCACATATTTATTTCTCGAATAAGGTCGATTAATTGCATTTATCCTGTTCACCGGGTCCAAATGAACATCTGGGGAGGGATTCGTACCATTCCGAGCAGTAGTTATTTCGCAGTGATTGACCGAAGTAGCCGTGGGTCGGCGACCAGTCTGCTCGTCTGTGCTCCAATCTTTCACATATTTATTTCTCGAATAAGGTCGATTAATTGCATTTATCCTGTTCACCGGGTCCAAATGAACATCTGGGGAGGGATTCGTACCATTCCGAGCAGTAGTTATTTCGCAGTGATCGATCGAAGTAGCCGTGGGTCGTGGACCAGTCTGCTCGTCTGTGCTCCAATCTTTCACATATTTATTTCTCGAATAAGGTCGATTAATTGCATTTATCCTGTTCACCGGGTCCAAAGGAACATCTGGGGAGGGATTCGTACCATTCCGAGCAGTAGTTATTTCGCAGTGATCGATCGAAGTAGCCGTGGGTCGTGGACCAGTCTGCTCGTCTGTGCTCCAATCTTTCACATATTTATTTTTCGAATAAGGTCGATTAATTGCATTTATCCTGTTCATCGGGTCCAAATGAACATCTGGGGAGGGATTCGTACCATTCCGAGCAGTAGTTATTTCGCAGTGATCGATCGAAGTAGCCGTGGGTCGTGGACCAGTCTGCTCGTCTGTGCTCCAATCTTTCACATATTTATTTCTCGAATAAGGTCGATTAATTGCATTTATCCTGTTCACCGGGTCCAAATGAACATCTGGGGAGGGATTCGTACCATTCCGAGCAGTAGTTATTTCGCAGTGATCGATCGAAGTAGCCGTGGGTCGTGGACCAGTCTGCTCGTCTGTGCTCCAATCTTTCACATATTTATTTTTCGAATAAGGTCGATTAATTGCATTTATCCTGTTCATCGGGTCCAAATGAACATCTGGGGAGGGATTCGTACCATTCCGAGCAGTAGTTATTTCGCAGTGATCGATCGAAGTAGCCGTGGGTCGTGGACCAGTCTGCTCGTCTGTGCTCCAATCTTTCACATATTTATTTCTCGAATAAGGTCGATTAATTGCATTTATCCTGTTCACCGGGTCCAAAGGAACATCTGGGGAGGGATTCGTACCATTCCGAGCAGTAGTTATTTCGCAGTGATCGATCGAAGTAGCCGTGGGTCGTGGACCAGTCTGCTCGTCTGTGCTCCAATCTTTCACATATTTATTTCTCGAATAAGGTCGATTAATTGCATTTATCCTGTTCACCGGGTCCAAATGAACATCTGGGGAGGGATTCGTACCATTCCGAGCAGTAGTTATTTCGCAGTGATCGATCGAAGTAGCCGTGGGTCGTGGACCAGTCTGCTCGTCTGTGCTCCAATCTTTCACATATTTATTTTTCGAATAAGGTCGATTAATTGCATTTATCCTGTTCATCGGGTCCAAAGGAACATCTGGGGAGGGATTCGTACCATTCCGAGCAGTAGTTATTTCGCAGTGATCGATCGAAGTAGCCGTGGGTCGTGGACCAGTCTGCTCGTCTGTGCTCCAATCTTTCACATATTTATTTTCGAATAAGGTCGATTAATTGCATTTATCCTGTTCATCGGGTCCAAAGGAACATCTGGGGAGGGATTCGTACCATTCCGAGCAGTAGTTATTTCGCAGTGGTCGATCGAAGTAGCCGTGGGTCGTGGACCAGTCTGCTCGTCTGTGCTCCAATCTTTCACATATTTATTTCTCGAATAAGGTCCATTAATTGCATTTATTATGTTCATCAGGCCAAGATGAAAACCTGGGGCATATTCGTCCCATTCCGAGTTATAGTTATTTCCGATATGTATAGTTATATCCCGAGTATGTAGGCTCATATGTAGGCATCTACTTCGCAGGCTCGTTCACTCCAGCCTTTACCCTCTCTCGGACGTGTTTTTGTGTCTGTGTGGACCCAACCTTGCGAATGCATCCTGTTCAACGGTGTGGAATGAGAATCTGGGGATAGATTTCTCCCATTCGGAGTGGTAATGTAGAAGTGGTCTTTTTCGCGTTTTTCGCACATTCCTCCAAAATCGCGAATTTAAATTCTTGTGAATAACTCTGGCCATATGAGGGCGAAAATCGTGCCGAGTTCTACGCTATACCGTAGACCTTCACCACCTTGAACCTTTCTAGTCTATGCAACGGAGGCAGTTTAAGCAAGCCACAGAACATTGTTTTAGTCCATCATGCAAGAAGCAAAGAAATGGAAAATGATCACGCTTTTGTTACTTCTACAAATGCATTGCACTGTACATGTATATACTATGATACCACAAAGCTGCAACATGCCTTTCCCAGTCTTCTCAAAACCAGCTTGTATGATAGTACGACATCTCAACCGAACTGTTCAGTACCCTGAGTGACAACGAATGAGAACTGCTAAAATTAACTGGCTGTCCTGCAGTACTATAGCCTCCTACATGGTCCCTAAAGGCCATTGTGCAGGACCTTTTCTCCCATGTCTGTGAGGAGAATAAACGGATTGACGTAGAACGCCGCCACCTCCGTGAACAACGAATGTCTTATTATGTGCTGAAATATGCCAGAGTATTGACCGCGACACAATATGCAAGAGCTAAACACTCCCAGAAACCTGTGTCACGAATTTAAGTTCTCGCAAATCACCTCAAGCCAGCATTGCAAGAAAACGCGCTGATATTTTCCACACGAAGGAAAAACGAAACACTTCTACAGTATTTATTTTACGATGGCCTCTCAGACGATGCAAAGGCCCCGTCGGAGGTCCGTCCCCCCGCCTGTTGCCTAATGTTTCACATTTCTCTCCAGAATATAGTCGATTAATTGTGGCCCTATTCTCGTCAAAGTCGTCAAAATCGTTACTTATGTAACCGTGGTCGATTACTTTGTGTCTTTGCCTGTCATTGGTCATTGCATGAAGAAGGCGTGTCGACCAATGACAAAAAGACACACAAAGTAATCGAGGTTGATTACTTTGACGAGAATAGGGCCCCTGATCCTATTGAACGGGTGAATCAATGTAGTAAAGGGGGCTTCATTCCAATTGAGTGTAGTATTTATGTTATCTTCCTCTGTTTCAGGATGTACAAGTCATGCCTGGGAACCATCCTCTCATAGCATGTTAGAGTCAAGAACCCTCCCCTTCCTTTTGACCGGTGCCCCAAGAGGAAACGAGCAGAGATTTGATCCAATTGAATTAAGTACTTGTTATGTTGCCCTGTTGCAGGATCTATACAGCCATATGTGGGACGCATCTTCCATTGTTTGCCCTGACTTAATCTTTCCTCAGAATAAATGCAAGTAAACACATACTCTGTGTAAGAATGCCTTGTTCAACACCAGAAAGAATACCTTCTTTAAGACCAAAAACAAATTTGCTTCATTTTACAAGTGATTTATTTCCAATGGCCTCTTGCCTGTGTTCAAGACACACTGAAGGCACATCTTACATTCAAACGAAATATTGCTTTGCACAGCTAATGTAACATATTCCTTGTTGTTGCCTGCAATAACCTTGCAAGCAAGAAACATGTTTTGTTGTTGTTTATATGACTGAGCTTAAAAACAAGTCTGTAATTGGGCATCATAAATAATGCTGCTTATATATTCATTTTACACATATGTCTTTCAAGGTACCTCTAGTTGTCAGTACCCAGACATTCGCTGAAATATCCAGTCTTGCTATTTCAACCTTCATCATCCACAGACGCATTTGCATCCAAAGTGGCACCTTCATATCCCAGTTTCACATGTTGTCCGAGAACTTTCATACGTGCAGACAGAGCTTGTTGTGCTTGCTGACTCCTCTTAGGTCTCTTCAAGCTTCCTCACATCTTGTCTTTCAATGCGTGTGCGTGACATCGTTTGTTTTTCCAGTGCTTCCTGCATCCCGTCTGTTGTTTCAGCCTTCCTGAAACCATGTCAATGACTAAGAGATACAACATGTTTGTATGTGGAAAAGTTCACAGGATCCTCGCTTGACATTTTTGCAATGCTACGCTTGCTATTCAGTGTTTGCTTTTCCTGGGTATCCCATGGCCTTCCCCAAACGCGACCACACATTTCAGCTCTCGTTGATGTCGGGCATTCATGATGGGGCACAGTCTAATGATGCCATCTTCCCTCCCTTCTTATGCCTCTTACATTTTGTTTATGACTGTGCTGAGAACATCAACCACAAAGTTGTAGATTTCGTCGGGTGCTTGAGCCTTTGGGCTTGAACTTGCATTGCGAGCACTTGGCTACTGCTGCAGTAAGCGAAGAGTCGAACTGCCTTTCTAACGTTCACTGTATAATACCCCAAAAACAGAATCACATGGCGCGCTGATGGCACACACTATACGCCCTTTCTTCGTCTTTCCCCAACAGCTACCATCTCTGTGTGTTTTGCCATGGATGGCACCTTTCCAGCCTTTGCATGTTTTTATGAAACGCCTCCACATTAATGGTGCATCACCGTGCACCAAGAGAAATTCAGGATGTGGAGTCTCGTCACTGCAATGATGCTTGCAGGCTGTTTTTATCTCCTATGCAGTGTTCTGTTTCACTATTGTAGCCTCTTGCAGCCATATCCATTCATTTGTACGGAGAGCTTGAGAGATCTGTTTTATGTGCTAACATTCACTTTGTACTGTTCCACTGTCTTTATGATGCAGTAGAATAATCTGGAGCTTCATCATGTTCCATAAGGCAAAGTAATTTTTAGCCTTGCACGTCCTGTAACTTATTTTTAAGCTTTGTCATACCAACAACAACAAGACATCTTTGCCTAACAAGGACACAGGTGTAGCACACAATATCATGGCATCAAATGTCACCACAATTGTGGCTACTATTTCAGTAGCACACTGCCTTCCAGGCATATATATGGTACAAATGCACACACAGTATCCAGACTACAAAGAAATTCTTTTCCTTTTTTTTTTCAATGCTTCTGCAATGTTTTCAGCTGTTTCCTTTACTCCCCAAATCGTGCTTAAACTACTACTTCTGTGACGAACTTGTAGTACAGTGCTGACTTCTGTGTACAGTAAAACCCCCAGTGTACAGTGAAACCTCTAATTACAGAGATCCCCTCAGGTCACACGCCTCCGTTTGACCGGACAGCAGCCATTGCCTAGGAAGTAGTATTTAGCATCTCTTATGGACGTCCGTTCTATGAGCAACTTCCTTTCATCTACAGAAACACCAGACATTGACTGTTTGTACTAGACAGATCTCACCACATTCCACATTTCTTTTTTTGCACCATTGCATGATTTTCCATAAACACAATACAACTAGGCTTTCCAGTGTTCTGTGTTTATATTTTCCGAGGTGGCATAAGATAGGGCGAAGAAAATTGACACAGAGAAGTTATCCTATTATTTCATTATGTTATTAGACAATTCAATGTTGTACCACTGTAATTTGGTTTGGTGTTCATTTTTGCTGTGTTTCGGGAGATCTCAAAAATTCTAAACACTGGAAACCCTAAATACAACACATACAGTACCCACATACAATGAGTAGATACACAAGGACCAGTACAGCATCTGCCATTCTTTTACTTTTTATGTTTCTTTTCTCTATGCTTAATGCAAATGTTTTTTACAGATGATGGACGAAAGTGTACTCATCATGAGGGTCAATCATTTCCTTCATTCCTATGACCTTCTGGCAGCCAAGGACACTTGGCCACTTCACACATTACGGACGACGAACACATAAAGCAGTCCAGTGAACTTCGATGCAACTTAGCCGCAACTATAACGAATGTCTGAAGCTTGTACGCTTATGTATCAGGTCACCCCATGAAATGTTATGAAATTCTGGCACTACAAAATTAATTAAGAACACACTTGTCATCAAACAACAATGACAACACAATGGTGTGTAACAGAATTCAAAATCTAATTCCACAGTCCTGCTTTTTAGTTGTAGGGCTAAATTTTTTTACACCATATGCCGGATAAACAAGATGAGTAGGAAATATTTTCCCAGTGACGTTTCTGTAACTTCTTGCAGGTCCTCCTTGCCGCCCATAGGCAGGCATTATCTCTCTGCAGCCCACCCTTACAATTGACCTGTGCTGGGGGCTTCTTCGACTCTTCCAGCTGCTAGCAGTAGGTGTTCGCAGTGACTTTCCAGCTCAGTGGAGACAATCTCGCATGGATGATACCATGCACCCTCCACTAGGCATACAACGCCAATTTCCGCAGCTGAAGTTCGCCTTGCTGCAGTTGCTTGAAGTTGCCTTACACACACACCTTGCTGATACAACTTGCTGCAGTTTGATCTCGTTGCGTGCACAGTCTGAGTATACCTTCTTATTTCGAACTAGTGTCACAATGTTGCTGTAGCTCGTGACCTGCTTATCGCATGATACCCGTTGCATAAACCCGTGAAAGACAACATTTGGGGTGACCTTATACGTGAAGATAGTGCAGTGAACAATTGACACTGTGCATACTAGCAACCACATTAAAGAAAGATCAGTCCAAAGAAAGTGCTCAATTAGGATAATTGTATCTGTTCTGAAACTAGTGCTCTATAGGCTACGTTTCTTCTTTTTTAAATTTTCCTACACTTCCCTGTTGCTTCAGAAAGCAGGTGTAATATCTTCCAAATCTTGAGGGCATTTTCCCACATACAGTGTTAAGTGGTTAATCTTTTTCCATTTTGCACGGCAATTTTCGACGTGGCAGCGTGTTCCACCAGCAGTTTAGGCAGGTTTGACTGGAGCAGGCTGTTTGGATGTATCTAGCACACATATGTTTGACACGTCTTTTGCACTGGCATGTCAAGCGAGCCAACTTCATCAGTATACTGCTTTTAGATAGTGCTTTTGTATCTTCCAGACAGGAAAGACATTGCTTTCTTTGCCCTTGGCTAATAGCCACAGCCTTTTTACAAATCTTTTCCCCAATCTGGAGCTTGCTATGTTTATTCAAACCAACATCATAATTTTACCCAACTTAGCCCCACACCCCCCCTGATAACCTCACAAGTATTAATATATATAATTTTTGTCATTTGCGAGTTTCTCAATGTGCTTACGAGCTGGAAAGGAGCAAGAGACGTTGGGCACACTGTACTTCTCAATCCTTTCCATCTTTTTGATGCACAAAACCCTTACCATATGCTCGGAATGACAACTAATATACTGCTACTAATAATGTTAAATAGATTAATATATAAATAAATAAAAAATTAACTTAGCAATTTCCGGAGTTGCACATTGTGCACCCTAGTTTCTTGGTAAACACCACTACTTTTGCTGTGCTTGCTCTTCTGTCTGGGGATAACACTAAACACGATTCCACACTGGTCGGAAAGAACATCAAGTTACATGACTTTTTAAAAACCCTAGAGCTTTATGCATTTGCCACTGGACAGAGCATGTAAGTGACCCCATTTGTCACTTTTGCCCTCAATCACGTGCCAACATGTTTATTGGGCGGAGAGATTACTTTTTTGTCTGCGCTCTACCTCTGCATACCTGTGTGTTAGCAGTGATTCTGCAGCCTTGCTCATGGTGCCGTGCAGGGCATTTTAAAAGCATTTTGTATTCTGTAGCATAGACTTTCACATTGCTTTATCTCTTTACAGTCAAGAGCATACGAAAAGTGCAATTTGACTGATGTCGATTACCTTGAGTATTGTATGTGATACTGCCGTAACTTTTCCACTTACACGCTTTGTGTTCAACCAGATGAAGCCATCTTCATCCCATCCGAGTGTGTGTGGTGACTCTCGATGGCATCTTAGCACACATCCCAGAGCACTCACTTGCTGCGAGAGCATCAGCTCGGGATGGAGCCATGCGACATTGTGGGCCTCTTCAGGGGCCCACGGTGCCAAAGGCCTAACTTTTGCTGCGCCCAAGCATATGAACCCATCACATACGGTGAGTCCACCATGCCCTTTCTTACTGCGCTGTTAGGAATGTGCACTTTCTTTCAAGGAGGTGTTTCACAAGAAAGTTTTTTAAGTAGTCATCCATTAGGGATTCCTTTATATAGTCATCTCTGTATCACTTGTCATTACAGCGCAAGCCTGAATGTAATATGATGAGCCCTATACCTTCTGTGGTACTCCATAGGCCCCTCTCCGTGGAGGGCACCTGAATGTACCAGTGTCGGCGACATTAACACATTTCTTATGCCAGGACTGTTTGCACACAGTGCACTCTACTCTGTCTTCCTGGTTCGTCGGCAGTCTACAGTTCAGGCAGGTGTCTGCTGTCTCTGTGACACAATCCCTGCTGAGGCAGTTCCCTGTGATTGTATCGTATATGTGCCTTCTCATTTGTAGCACATCACATTCTCTATGGAAACCATCAGCGTCATTCTTACAAAATAATTCGGCGTACCAGCACACAAGCACGCCACAGCTGCTTGTATCAGTTTGGAGTGTCTGCATCACTTTGTCAAATTGCCAATGTCTTCTTCGATGTGCAAACAATTTACGTCCGTACTTCTTGCTGAGAAACTCGCACACAAGAAGTGCGGCCTTTTTTACCCTTTCCGATTCCCACGACAGTGGATCTAAGCAATAGATTGATTCCCATCCATGTCGTAACGACAATGAGGGTCCAGTGCGACGAATCAATGTTGTATGGTACAAAGATTGTGTGCTTGTCATAGATGTTGCTGGACGTTGTCCACCACTTATACTTTTTAACTGCGTCCACTCCTCTCGATTCTAGCATCTGAGGTGAAGTACGTAGGGCACATCGCTGTGCCGCTATACATTTCGGTCAACCTTTGGGAGGAAGCAGTCGATCACCGTATCGTAGAGCCAGCCCCTTCTGAATGTGTCAGAATCTTCACGCAAGCATTTTTCTTCTGCTTCTGAAATTTCTGTGTCAATAGACTTCAAATCCCTGAGAGTTAGGTTCGTGTGCTTGAAACCACAGAACGGTATCACTCGGTTCCTTTGAGTACCGAATGCTTACACTGAAGGAGCTGTCCGTGTTTTGTTTCTGCACATGGCTTGCTGTACGAGCTAGCCTCTTCCTCTTTTTCTTTGGCTGTGCGCCTTTCTGTAGTCTCGAACTCCGTGTCCGACAACAAAAACTTAGCGGAGCGGTCGCTTTGAGTGACACTTGTGTCACTGCCAACTGAACTGATGGCCACTACCTCACTGTCATGAGGTTGCAATACGTCATCTTCCACAGGAAATTGTTCTGGGCTCACCTCCTTAGCCCTTGTGCTGCCCTTGTTTATTGTACTTGTGGCGCTGAGCTGAGGCTGCACGCTGGCACACTTTTGCCTCATCTCTACTCTCGTCTCTTGTCCTTCCTTGGTGTTTCCAGAGTGCTCCAACACTGGAGCCTGCTTCAACAAATACTTTGTGTTTTGTCCTTCTCTCATGTCTGAAAACATCCATGTCCCTGTCGCCAGATATGCTAGGAGTGACAGGGCACTGGAACGCCCTGTCACGTTTTCGCCACGGTTGAATATTTTACTCCTACGCAGTCACAGTGATACCACTGCATGCACGTATCGCACTGCACCCACGTGCTGTGCTTTTCTTTGTTCTCACAGATGATGCACTCCTCATCCACCATGTGGCTCCGTTTCAAGCAGCCACCGACAATGGTGCAAAAGATGTGGTGGCGCATTTTTATTGTGTCACATGCTCCGAGTCCCTGTCCATATCTGTTGCCTGCAGCCACCTGTTCCGCAAACCAGCACACAATGACGCCACCACTCCCTTCCTCGCTGTGCAAGCTGTGTCGCACTACTTGAGGAGTCCAGGCACCTCCCAGGAATAGGTGCTTGAGAAAATCGGATAAGTGATCGTAAAGCAGGCTAGTCATCTCCATGTATGACACTTCATCACTTGTTGGATCGAAAAGCAAGACTGTGTCCGTGTCACGCAAGGCAACAAATATTGCCCACTTCTCGTCTCGTTTGCAATATGGAATGAAAAGCGTGTTTCTGCCTTCCATGGACTTGGTGACAAGCAGTTCTTCTGCGAGTAAGTGTGCCACATTGTCACACCTCAAAAGAGGCACCAAGTAAGCATAACTGCTTGCAACTTTGTCAAACCTTATGCTTAGCTTCATTAAAAAATGCTCAATTATTGCGTCAAAGAGGTGGCCCTTCCGAAATAACTTGTCAGATGCACTTAGCTTTGCTTCATTAGATTTGTCGATTGTATTGTCGAGAGACATGAGATCAATGAGCCTGATAGATAGGTCTGTGGGCCTCACCAAATGCGAGTACAACTTCACTACTTGTCCCTGCGTAGTTGAGGCAGATAGGTAAGGGAAGGGCAGGCTCGTAATTTTCGGACTTCACCATCCCGCATTCCCTGTCTCTCTCCTCATCAGGCATCTCCATTGCCAGAGCTGGGTGGGGGACAGTTGTTTTGTCCTGCAATGCGACGGCAGTGCTGGGCACTATGTCTTGTAAAGGTGACGCACCTGTGAGGGAATGCACCTCTTTTTCCCTTGAAGAGGGCATGCCAATTCCATTGCTGTTTGCACTTCCTTTTGCTGTGGTGCATCTACGCTTTGTTTTCCTTTTCCTTTGGTTTGACGGGCTTTCCTGTAACTGGACTGCTTTTCCATTTTTTTTGCAGCAGGGAGAAAGCGGCATTTCATTTCGGGTACGCCTTGTGTGGTGCCCTCCGTTATCAAAACCTCACACTCTGCTAGCAGTGTATCTATGGCCAAGGCAATATTCTGCCTAACGTCTCAGATACACTTCAATGTCCAGGTAGGATGCTAGTTTCTTCAGTTTGTCCTTTGTGCTCATCTCCCAGGCATCTACATTAGCAGTTTCTACTGCACTTTCTGCGTCTGGATTGTAGTATACTGTCAACCCTGGGGACTTGCATGATGGAGGTCGCTCCTCAGAGCGTGGCACGCATCTACTGTGTACCTTGTGAATGTGCTTGCATAAGGGGTTGACATCCTTACAGCTGCAAGAATACATGTGTGCACAGAGGTCAGTGCACACTTTGCTCGAGCAACGCTGGTAACAAAGATCCTCTGTGCACGGCCCAATGTCTTTGTGCGCCACTACTTCGTAGGGGTTGCTCCCTGTTTGGGATTTCACGTGCCATGCAGAATGACCTATTCTTGTGACATCGTCATCAGAAATTTGCATTCCCCGTTTGTGGCGTGCATTATCTCTCCTTCCTGGGACCCCAGGTTGTTGTGGGAGGTTGGATACCAAATGCCTCCTGTGCTCATGATACCAATCCCGTTCAACATCCAGTAGTGCTGCAACGAGCCTTTCAATTTCTTACGTTGGACTTCCTCTCGAGGTACTTTCGCTTCAACACGCTGTGGAAGCTCTCAGTGTGATTATTTGTGTCCGTGCAAGCATGTGGGAACATCTCGGCACATAGCCCACTCGTCTACTCTGCCTTAGATACTCACACTCAAAGTAGTTGGCAAAGTTCTCGTCCACTTGCCTCACGTCGTGGAGAAACGACGTAGAAAGTTCCGCAAACTTTTCTCATTTTTTTCTCGCAAGAGAGCATCTAGCAGTCTCAAGATTTCACCTTTTGTACCTTTGCTCTTGTGCTTCCTTGCTGTGACATTCAGCTTTCTGTGCCATGCATTTTTAATGTGGTAGTGGCACAAAATGTGCTTTATTTCCTGACCCTTGAAAACACTTCTGAGTGCCTTCATGTAGCTGCGCTCATCATCTGTCATCACGGCATTGAAGACAAGACCTGGGCACTTCCTCTTCACAGCGGCAAAAAACATACCCATGGTTTTTGTTGTCATTCTATTGCTAATAAAATGAGCTACAGGGTATCCTCTTCCGCGCTCGTCAAGTACAACAACGTTTAGCAGGTGAAATTTGTACATATTGGTTCCATGTGTGTAATCCATGCACACAATAGGGTTTGCACAACTCATCAAATGTCTCTCTGTTCGTTTGACATTATTCCCAGTAGGAACAGGTCCCTGTTACATGAATGGAATTTCACGTCCTTCATGCCACAGAAATCAACTCCATCTTTCCCTTGTGCTTTGTACAGAATGAAGGGATTGTGGCCCTGCTGACTGAAGAACTTCACTGAGAGGGCAAGCGACTGCGCATCTTCTCGATGTCGCTGCGCTGCAAGGCGTGCACGGTACGCAGCCTGGTTAATCTGTTTCTGTGTTATGTATACACGTCTGTCACGGCTTGATACACGCTGCCTGGACCCCAGTGATGACACCGGCAGAGTCACTTTCTTGAACACCACTCTTGAAGGAACTCCTACAGCAATTTGAGTTTTTATCCACCTTTGTACTCCACGTGATTGGCGCAGGTGTTTCCTGTTTGAATCGCTCAGTTTGTGACTGTGTGTCACAATGTAGTTAACTCTAATGCCATCTCTGTGTCTTGTTACATTCATCTTTGATATGCATGGGCTGCTACTAGCAACTGTTCCTTTTACGTTCCTGCGCATGGTTTTTCGCTCAGTCACACAAGCTTGTGTCTGGCAGACATAATGCAGGTAACGTACCTGTGGCTTATGCCCTTCTGTGGCATGTGCTGTGTCAGACTGCCTCAGGAAAGTGGCATGCACCTTTGAGGCTTGTGTTGTGGAAGAGTGCTTCAGGGAAGCACTATGCCCTTCTGAAGCATCAGGCTCCAGGCAAGTGGCGTGCCCATCTGAAGCACGAAGCTCCAGGAAAGCGGTGTGCCCATCTGAAGCACGAGGCTTCAGGAAAGCGGTGTGCCCATCTGAAGCACGAGGCTTCAGGAAAGCGGTGTGCCCATCTGAAGCACGAGGCTTCAGGCAAGCGGCGTGCCCATCTGAAGCACGAAGCTCCAGGCATGTGGCGTGCCCATCTGAAGCACGAGGCTCCAGGCAAGTGGCGTGCCCATCTGTAGCATGAGGCTCCAGGCAAGCTGTGTGTCCCTCCGAAGCACGTTTTGTAGTACGCTGCTTCTGGTAACCACTATTCCTTTTGGTGTCGTGTTTCTTTATGGACTGCTTAATATAGGCATAACCACACTTATCTTCCTCGCTTTCCTTCACTTCTCGAAGGCTGCCAAGGCTATCAAAGGGTGGGTTTCAGTTTTTACGTTCAACTTATGACAACGCAAGGTATGTTCTGCCAGCCTGCTTGCATGGTAGAATTTCATATTGCATTCCGATACTGTACATTGCCACTTTCCGATCTTGCTGTGCTCTTTTCTTCTGCAGACTCTGCTGAGATGTCTCTGAAGATTGTGCTTAGAGGCAAACTTGCCTTGGCAGCGTGGACAATTGTACAGTCGCATTCTGGGCACCCAGACTTCTGAGACTAGCGCTTATTTCAATGCAAAGTGTTTGATCACAGAGAAGAAAACAGAGACATTAATTCCAGAACTTTGACAGAGTAACTTTATTGCACCTTTGCTGCTGCCTTTTCAGCACCTCTGAATCTCCCAGAGCTTCTGTGCCAGCACCAGAAGTATCTGTAAAGAAAGTGTCAAGTGCTCTAATAATCTGGGATTGTGAGACTGCGCAACAGCTAATGCAAAGCACATTTCTCCCTTGTTTGTGCAGGAGTGCTAACTCAGGTTGACCCATTGGACCATGTTTGATAAATGTGTTCCAAAACTTCGTTCCAACTGATTAAGGGGAACCATTTTAACATCACACAGATCATATAAATACCTAGGTCTTCTAGCACACCCTCACTTGGGTGACTCATATCACTTGCGTTAAAAAAGGCCTGTCACACTTTACGCTGTCTCAAATGGTGCCCTTCTGCTCCACTGCACAACATAATCAAATACAATCAAATTAATAATCGAAGACATAACAGCATTTTTGCACACGAAATACATTTGTTGCAATTCATTCTTTAGTTCATATTGTTCTCTCATAACATGCCTCTCATATCATACCTGCAGTCTAGAGTTCACTAAAATAATGTTTTGAAATTCCTGTTTGACAGCCCACTTATATCTACTAAAAGGCCAAATTCATTTAGTAGTCGTGGCATCTGATAAGTTATACTTTTGTGTGCCAATTGGAGTTGTACAATCTTGGGTGGAACCATTGAATCTGGTTCCTAGTACAATAAGACTGTCTCTAATGTGAGGGTAGCCATAGGCAAAACCTTTGTTTGTTATTGCATTCGCAGACGTTTGTATCAGTGGAAATTAACTTTTACGATTCCATACTTCTGGAAATATGCTTTATGTGATTGGTTCTGTTTCAAGTTTTTGATAGCGTGTATATATTGCTTTTGGATTTTTCCATTGAGTGCAGGTTCTATAGACCGCACGAGATAAGACAAGGAAGGCCTATGGGCAAAGCAAGATGGGAATAACAGAGGTAGGAAAAAAAAAAACACATTACACACAGGGTTCCCGGTCTTCGGTATTTACCAAAAAGCAACGATAAGCGTATGCCGGTAAATTTTTTACAAGTTTGGCAGAAATAATTATTCACTGATTGCCGAAAAGCTGACTTCAAATGTCATGATTGCATTTCCTGTTCCTTCACCCTGAACTGGTTGGCAGCAGACAGTGGACCTTAGGTCGTTCTTGAAAGAACAGATATTTTGTCGTTAGCTTCTCACACAGTCTTAATGTTGCCAATAATCAGGTTCCAGGCCAGCCCTGTTCGGTCAGGAAGCAGTGATGGGCAGTACTTGAAGTACCAAGTACTCAAGCAGGAAGAGAGTTGCCTCAGGACAGGAGGCTCCTGTCCTGAAAAATCACAAAAGTCTATAAAAAAAATGCACTCTACTAAAAGCACTAAAGTGATGGCAAGAAAACGAAAACACACAGATAGCGCTATCTGTGTGTTTTTGTCTTCTTGCCATCACTTTAGCACTTTTAGTGGGATGCAGTACCAACAGTCCCAGTCTGACATTTTACCATTTGCTTTTAGAGAGCATATTTGTTGAAGTGAATATTTTGTTGAGTGGCTTGAAATGTTGAGACAGTATCATTTCTACTATGATGTAAAACGAACGGAATGCAAAGACACACACACATTATGACAGAGCTACCGGCACCACAATGACTTGGTCAGTTGTCATTTCAGTTCTCCCAAAGCAGGGTTCTATGCTTTTTTTTTATATTGTTTCCTCCGTATAAACATGAAGGCTTGGATTGTGCTTCATTCTTTTTAAGTTTCTTCGTATTCTTTTTTAAACATGTTGTATTTCAAAAAGTAGCTAGGAATGCCCAGAAATATATAGTCTCTGTTGGCTTGTACTTTTTTTCCCTTAAAATTTCCCAGCCTGTTATAGCAGAAGATTAGTACCGGAACAGCACACTAGGCGGGTGATCTTGATCAGTCAGTGTATAATACCCCTGTCACACGGGCATTTCGATCCTTCTCGAATCCGATCTGCATCGAACTTCCCGAGCACGCTCGAGTTTTGACGCTGCTACACGGCCAGTTTCAATGCGCATTGAATGGTTGACCTGTGCAAATGAATAAACGGAACTCACTAATTTTGCGTTTCCTATATAACAGCGATATTAGTGGTAATTTATCGTATACGATGTAAGCATCATTTGTAGCTTCGCGCGCATGTCCGTCTTAAGTTATAACGGTTCACCGGGGTCGAGGATACAAATGGCGGCCGTCGAGCAGTCTTGAAATTCTCAATCCTGTTATGGGAACTGTCTTGAGTCAAGCAGGATCAAAGTTCGATCCTGCTTGGAAGCGGCCATGTAGCACCATCCGATCTGCATTGGGTTCAAGCAGGTTCGGTCGAGCAGGATCGAAAATGCCCGTGTGACAGGGGTATAATACCATTTTGCATAATCACAGCACAGCTGGCTAATTACCTCTCTACATGTAACTGCAAATTATGCCTACTGATTAAGTTTGTATTCATGGGTTAGCACTTAACTTGTGACTTTATGGCGTCAGAGCATTTTTTCAAGAATGCTCGCTAAAGTTTTGCAAAAAAAAACAAGCAAGACACAGATATTAAACAGCGAAATGCAAAGTGATACAAATTGGCAATGGACTTGATGAGTACGTGAAGTACTTTACCTAGCACTTTTTACTGTACTTGAAGTACTAATGATGCCAGGTACTTTAATTTAAGTATAATTTTGAGGTACTTTGCCCATCACCATCACGAAGTGCCCCAGCTAGAGCCTATAGACCATGAAGTGTATCAGTGTGAACAATTCACCTATTCCACAAACACTGAAAACTAGGACACAGTCTGACCGAAAGATTTGCCTTCTAGAAGAGAGCTCCTATGCTAATTCTTTACAGTGAAATGAGCGGTGTGCGATGTCACCTCATGCGTGCACCTCCTCCGATGTCGAACATGTACCTCAGAAAAATATTAACCCCTGATTTTAACAGTTGGCATTGTAATCTATAAAGACACACAAGGACATCAAGTGTTGGTTCTGTGTATGCATGGGGAACTCCCGTAACGTTCTTTGCCAGTTTCCATCGGGCGTCTTCATGCTTCAAAACATTAGCACTGAAGGACACTGATTTCTGATGAGCGAAATAGCCACCAAATCTCTGAAAAATTAAGCACCGAAAACCCGAAACCCTAATTGTACAGCGTTATCTTCACCCACTGGTAAGAAATTTTTACACCTAGACAATTTTCCCCGTAATAATGCAAGCTTACAGAAAACATAATTAACATGATCATCCCAGAAAAGCGACTCATGGAAAGAAACATCAAGAAACTTGACCTTATCCACTGTCTCTACCTCCTTGTTACCTATTTTCAAAGGTGGAACCAAATCGAGATGTTCCTGGTGTTTCCTGGTCTTAACATTCATAGGCGGAGAGTTTTCAATCATCCAGAGGGGACCAGGGCACAACGCCCCCTCCCATGCAGAGAGGTCAGGCAGAGTATCAGGAATTCTGTGTTATGACGTTATGAGACAACTTTTACAGGATTTTCATTATAACTCGCACGCAACAAGCGATCGATTCCTAGGATATCCCTCGAAACTTCCATCTTGAGTGTCGGGTAGACTTCCTGGAGGGTGCCTGGCCCCCCTCATGGGAACGTTCCGGGGGGCTCAGGCCCCAGAGCCCCTCGCAGTCGACGCCTATGTGAACATTAATGCCTTGCTTTACTTGAGCTTCATACGAATCATATTACATTTTATATGTCCTAAGCCTAGGTGCAGTTATTTATCCAGACCCCCACTACACCTGCCTAAAAAAACTAATAAAATTTTGCGATGTTATGCAATATTCTGTCAAAGAATGGTGGTGTCCGCATCTTGTGACCTTACACACCCCCAGGCACGAGATTCTGGGTAAATCACTGCTTAATTGGGCGGGAGGGAGCACATAGATTGATAAGGCACAATAGGTCACGACCGTGGAAAGTATGATGACAACCTTATTTGGTGATGGTGAATGGTGATCGAGTGTCATCACCAGGGAAAGTGAAAAGTGTGTCTAATCATGTGGAAGTACTGTGTATTACTTTGTACAGCGAAATATCATCTCTCAGTTGCCTGCAATGTGAAGGTGGTGATAGCCCACATTTCATTCGAACGTGTTGAAGTATGTGCTGATGCCATTGTGTCCATCATACAGGATAGATGAATCGAACTTGTTTGACTGAACTTGTGTTTACGCAGGGCTGGAGAGAGAAACTATGGGCCCCATGGGTGACCCTGGATGAGTCCTGCAGGGGCACCCCTCCTAACGTCTGTTGGTACTATAACTATCGTGCCCTGAGTTGCGTGGCCCCTGGATACCCCCCTTGCGCCGTCCCTGGGTTTGCAGTGCTGCAGATGACGGAAGAGAATGAATAATGGAAATGACATCAGGAACAAATAGGTGAAACATACAAGAGCATTGGTAAAAATTCTTTGTATTCCTGGAGACTATACCGCACTTCTGTGATACTGGTTATCTGCGGTTCATAAAAGTCAGCAAGCTATCATGAACAACACCAAGATCCCTCGTGGTTGATGTATGTGTTACTAGATGCAAGGGACATAAATAAACCATATGGTTTCTTCTCCTAGAAAAAGGTGTATCATGAGTCTTTTGAGCATGAAGCTTAGAGTATGCTCTAAGAGCACATTCAAGATCCTTTCGATGTGTTCCAGCCTCAGAACATAATTCCCATCACGCATCCAATATATTGGCTTGACCTGTCACAGAGAAATTAACCGTTACATTGTGGTCACAACATTGTATTCCTAATAATGAAAGATGGAAGTCACTGACAAGGTTAGCTAGCTGTAGGACACGATCCACGTCTGCTGATTCTGTCCAGGTTCGGTTCGTCGGTCCAGGGTCTACCAAACTGAGCTAAGTTAATGCAACTCCAGAGCAACTTCCAAAGGTGCATCATCTGAAGGGACAAATGAACCACTCTCTCACTCATCCCACTTTCAATCTTACATGTTTTCTCGCTCACTCATACACACATTCATACAATGAGATCGACGCAAGCGGCTCCTGTTGAACTTGATGGTAATTGATGTTCTGAGGCTGGCACGCATAGAACCCTTGGAAGTTGCTCGGAAGGTGTGTTTGGTAGAGCCCTGGACCAGTAATCCACAAGATGTGAGTATGGCTAACCTTTTCAGTGACTTCCATCTTTCGTCATTAATTTCTTATGCACTTGAGGCTTCATTGTATGTATTTGTCCCTTCTATGTGTTCCAGCCTCAGAACATCAACTGCCATCATTGTATTCTGCTTTAGAATACCAGGCGCCTTTCACTCCTCCTCTGTCCTCCTATACCACCACCCATTAAATCTCGCAACATAGTTTTCTCAACTGCTGCTGCTTCATCTAGCTTGCTCCACATTTGCTAAGTCCAGTGCCCTCCAGATTTCAATGCCCCGTTTTGGTTCCAGACGAAGTGCCCTACATTCCAGTTTCACCATGAGTATCACAGGTTCAAATGTCTCCTGCTTTTCCCTGCACCAGCTGTATTTGGTTTTATAATGCCTTCCTGAAGTATTGCATAGTGAGACTTGGTACGCAGCATACCCATATTAGCCTAAAAATCAGTGTGGTCCCCAGAGAAGTATAGAAAAATCCCTCTTTCGCACTATTTTTTCCTTCTCCCTATATATCTCTAGTGTGGGCTTAGTCTTCATCCTCATCAGTAACGTACTCCTCTCGGTGTCCCTGACCATAATCACCAGACCGCGGATTTGCATGTTTCTTTCCGGGCATGCAGAGCTTCGAACGCAATATATTTGCATGTTTTGAGGCCACATGAATGCATTAGTGAAAGCTACAAAATGCATGAAAATGCATGTTGCGGACGTTAGTGCATGCTTGTAAGAATATTGCATGTTTGTGCATAAATGTGTTGTTCAACAGGACGTGTCAGGCTGGCACGACCTTATAGGACGCCGCACACGTGACGGTGCGCGGAAGGCTGCGTTCGCTACAGACGCGTGCGAACCAGCATTGGAGTCGACTCAGACTTGAACGTATCTTGTGAGTACGTAGTCAAAATACAGTATTTTAAATACTTTTTCCGGTATTTTGGTACTCTACGCAATACGTTTTGACAAGTATTTTTAAAGTATCTAAATACTTTTTTCAGTATTTGCTGCTCAGTATTTAAAGTACTTTTCTTCGTCGTCAAGCTGTGTCTAGCACACTTCCCCGTCGTGTCCAAATTTTCAGCTCAGTGGACCTTAACTCCCATTTTTTCTTTATTTGGGGGGAATTCGTGCATCCGGTCATCTAGTACAATAGGCTGGTCCCACGCTCGGCCTTGCTTGTCAATAGCCTGACCCCTTCGTCAGAGAACGATTCCTATTCATATTGCCAGGGGAATCCCCAGGGGATTAGGTACAAGAGAATCCCTGCATTTATCTCCTTGGTCACCAAAGCAATGTTGTTAACAGGAGCTTTTCAGCATACAAGCTTATGCTTACAGAGAGATGTCAGAGTTCCAGCCCCGAAAACTTGGAGCAGTATAGAATGGAATAAAACAAAATAGAAAAGAAAAAAAAGATGGAAACGTAGGTCGCACTGGTGCAACCAGATGTGGAATAGTATAGTGGTCTATTGTCACCAGAACTACAAGCAGTTGATGGTGGTGTAACATTCGTTCTTCTAGTCATTCTTGATGTTTAAATGTAGAGCGTACTGAAGTTCTGCACAACACGCATGAAAATAAACCATGCGCATATTTCATATTTCTGCACTTTCTGCTGCATGTATTATGCATGTTTAGTCGTTTTTGCTGCATGCTTAATTGCACGTTTTCCCATTTTTTGTTGCATGATTGCATGCATATTTAGTGGGTTTTTAGTGCATATAATTCCGCGTCTGATAGTCACTGTATGTTTCTTCTTGTCCTTTTTGGTGTACACAAGGTACTTTGCTAAGAAGGCACAAGTACTCCTCCTCCACCGTGTGTCAAAATTCCTCAGGTACATATATGCCAATGTCCTTACCTAGGTTTTGTTCCCCAAATTCCTCACCTCTTTCTTGTAACATATTTTACTTCTTGCCTCCTTCCCTTCAAATGTTGACTATCCCAACTTTCCCCAAACCCTCATTAGCAATTTGCTACGGTGCCTCTCACTGTTGCGTCTCCGTGAATTCTGTTTTGCCAGCATTCATGCATAAGGCTACATTACCAAAAGTGATTCCTGGCACTATTAGAGATTTCCATAGCTCAGCACCCTCTTTCAGCTATACGGCTCAAGACCTTGGCAATGTAGGATCACGTGTTCGGTCGTCCTGCACCGGTCATATGATTGTATTGGCACCCTCTTGAAATTTTGCATATTGTGATTTAATAGGTGTTAAGCCTGCCTGTGGCTCAGAGTAATGCACTAGCCTGCCTCAGGGTGCCACCAAGGTCATACCAAGACAACCATACCAGAAAACTCATACCATACTCAACTTCATTTTCCTTTCCTTTTCTTTTTTTTTGTGTGTGAAGGGGGTTGTTTTTTGGGATTACCTTTTCAAACTCAAAACTCATGTTGGAAAGTAATACTGTACATTCCAGCCTCAGAACAATTATTTTCCATGATGTTCACCAGTCGCTGTGCCCGGTATATGTGTATGAATGTCTGTGTGAAAGGAGATGTGTAGGACACAGTGTGAGACTGAATGCATCTCCCATTAGCCAAATGAGGTCCCTACGCAGGTCACTGGAAAGCAGATACCAGCATGGTCGAATTGGAAACATTGCTTAATGGGTAATTGTGAGATGCGCGGTTAAATCCTGCTGCTGTATCACTTGATACCGTGATATTACAAAACTCAAGTCACGCTGCTAAAGGCTGTATCAGGAAAAAATGCCAACTAAATGTGAAAGAAATGTATGAATTCAACAAATGACATGCACCATGTACACACACTGTAAAAGATACATGCACTGAAAGGTATAGTTAAACTGCACTATAATGTTTATTGGAAATACAGAATTTGACAAGAAATCAAATTGAAATTTGTCCCACATTTTCATCATTGCCTGGGGAACCACTCCAGAGTTTTTCACAGTACACCTGGCGCTGACAGTGTCTTAGTTCCATCTGATGGCAAAAATGTGGGACATTTTCGATATGTTTAAGAAAGCTCATCATTCCGCATTACAATTACAGTGCACTTTAACTGCCCTTCAGTGTACGTTGGCAGTGTAGGATATGTACATTTCGTTCAGTGTTGGTCACGGTTTGTAACACTTTTTCCTGTTATGGCATTTCTGGGTGTGACTTGAGTTTAAATGGTACAAAAGAAAAACATAGAAATAAAAGCTACTCCCATAAGGAACACCACACACACGCAGGACTTGGGTGTCATATGGGCTGCCTTGATATGTGTCCTCGTGGTATGAGTGAATATGGTATGAGCCTTGGCTATCTTGATCCTTGTCCAAATGCTTTTCCTTTCCTGTGGCGGAGAGCACATGGGCTCTTTTTCTCCAATGTTATTCAGGTAGACGCATGTTACAGCCTTTCCCACCCACATAGTTCACCCCAGTACTCTATCCGTGTTTCATATTGGAATTTGCTGACTGCCTGTCTCATTACAAACGCTTTGCAACAGGGTAGTGAAGCACCACTTGTGCTGTGTTAGAAGAAAATGTGTAAAAGAGGTACAGTGAACGCGTAAATCTAAACTGACATATTTATACCTTGTCAGAATTGTCTATGCCCTGTTTAAACCACGTGGAGGTATAAATCAGATAGGCTATACCCTCATGGCACAAGACGTGCATGTTCTTGCACTTAACCCCGTCGGCGGAATCCCCTATACAGTGATACAACCTGACATCACCGACAAAAAAAAGTATGTTCGGTTTTGAATGCACCGAAGTCAATCATTGATTGATAAAAAAGTTAAAAAGCAACACACCTAAACTGGCCTCTGTGCAGTATGCCAGAAAATGTGGTATAGTCCAGACAAGGAATCCTTGTAGTGCACCACGTTATATCTGTGTGAGAGATAAGACTAAAACTAGTTACACAAATAAAGAGAAAAATACCACACTATGACAGTCTGGAAAGTAACAGGTAAAAACCAGAATGGGCTGGCACTTGCAAGTGAATAAGAGAAGTATTTAAAGAGATTGAAACATTCAAAAATTTATTTCACTAAGCACAAGCTTTCGTGTAGGGTCTACACGTTTTTTGGGAAACACAATGTATAGTCAAGTTCACACCGCTGCAGCCACAAACACAGGCAAAAGGCACACACAAGACAGGACGTGCCTTTTGCCTGTGTTCGTTTGCTGCGGCGGTGTGAACTCGTCATGTACCGAATTCCCCAACTTCAGACTCTCAGTGACAATGTACATGTACCACGGATTGAAGAAAGAGGGTAGAAAGTGAGAACCTCAGCAAAATGTAGCAGATCCAGTATTGGGTGAAAAAAGGAATACTAAAGGGGATTGCTTAAGGCGGTCAAGTGACCGCCCCAGAAGTGGGTGAGACACGAGTCACATATTTCTGCACTCACGTGCGACTTCCTCGGGTTCATGCATCCAACAAAGCTCAGGAAATTTAGATGTTGCCACAAACCACTTCCATTTTCTAGGGCTGATGGGTGTGCACGTCCTCAGTTAAGGCGTCAGGCCAGGGTTACTGTTAACTAACTAGTTAACTATAAAAAAACTCCAAATTATGTTAGTCTTACAAGTTATTAGCCAGTTCGCGAAATCTGTAGGGCTCGCGCGCTACTCTCACGGTTTTGCGTCACTGCGGCCGTGCACTCTGAGGAAGCGAAACCGAAGAAAGTATACTGAAAGATCTACGTAGAAATAGGAAAAAAAAGAGGGAGAGCTTCTGGGACGAATGGCGTAGGAGGGTGCAACGATCCTTTGGAAAAACAGCGCTGAGGTGTGATTCGTAGTAGGATTTCTCGCGAAACTTATCCTTGCGAAAGTTTGTGTACCGTCCCTGTATTGGCCAGGGAAACGTATAAGGGGTTAAAAATGTATCAATATACGTACCGTACGACATTCCTATCAGTGATTTATCGATCTTACCCTAACACAGGAAGCGTTTGTTCATCGCGACCACGTCTTGAAAGTATATATATCCGACGTGTACCGTAATTCATGCCTCCATTACAAGGATGTTATGCTGGTGGCATTTCAGGCTCTCAACAACAACAATTTTATTGTGACATGATCAATGGGGAGTTTATCGCTATAGGGGCGCTACTCCCCATTGCTGGTGGTGATGTGGGGAATGAATGTGCCCCTTCATAAGGATCGAAGCACCCTGCGCAGCACTTCATATGGTTCCCAAATGAAGAGCGATATGCAACCGTACCTGTTGTTTCCAATGTGCTTTGGAGCGATTGCTCTTCGGACCGTACGCGTACGTAGACGAAGTGAAAGTGTCTCTTTCGGGCGAATGGGCGGAGCGCTCGGGATACCATTGGCTGTTGCATGACCAATGAAATGAAGACCAATGAAAAAAAAATAAAAAGAAAGTTGTACCAGCGCCACCACTGCCAACAGGATGCGTTTTCTTATTCAACTCTGGCAACTCAAGAGTACTTTCAACCTTTCAACCGGCGAAAAATAGCCAGAGTAGCGGAAATGACGTCAACTCTGTGGCGAAAATTTGCCAGAGTAGCCAGGGAGTAACAACTCTTCCCTACTCTGGTCTGAGAGAATGTATTGGCATCAAATGGAAGGCCGGCCATAGGGGCTCTGCTCTGAAGAAAAGTAGCCGTATAGTTATGATGTCGCACACAAGCTAGCAGACGTCGATGCGTCGTCTGCTATCCACGTTCTTGTTGACAGTCAATTTGAGTGGTGTTCAATTTGGAAATGTAGGACAGTAAAAACTGTGGAACATTTCCAAAATTCGCTAGAATGCCACTTCCATGTCTCGCCCGTCAGGCCAATCCATTTTGAGCGAAGAGTAACTCTAGCCGTTCGAAAATTGCAGTCAAAGGCGGCTATATCTGAAGTCACGTGATGATGAAGGCTCTGCCGTCGTTACCAAACTCCCTTGCTACTCGGGTTGAATGAGAAAAACGCGCCCAGAGTATTTCTAGAACGCATTGAAGTTTAAAACGGGAGCTAGTGTCACATGTGCGACATCATGAGAGCCATGCCGCAGCATTTTCGCCCACCAAGAGTCGACTCTCTGTTCCCGAGTTGCTCGAGTCCAATAAACGAACGCAACCTATGAGAATATTGGCAGCGGTTCTAACTTCCTCAATAAAATACTGTCATTGATTGAATATCACGTTTTACGGCAAAAAATGCCATGAGGAACCAGAGATAAAGCAAAAACTTAACTCCAGTTACTTTGGCATAGTTACTCGAAAAAGGAAGGAGTTGATCTGGCGCAAAAGTACCGAGTTGAGTTACAAGTTACACACACACAAAAAAAAAAAAGAGAGAGAGAGAGAGACTTAGGTATAGTAACGAGTTAGAGGAGAGTGAGACTGAGAGGGAGTATGTCAACAGCATACTCTACCTCCGCAAAAACAGTGTAACGATAACGCCCATGCCCACGTGCGTTCTGGATTGAGTTTGGTCTCGTGCTGTTACAGTGTCAAACCGCCAGCGTTTGTATGTTTGTGGCCTTGTCTTCTGTTCTTATACATTTGAAAGATGAAAGTCACTGAGAAGGTTAGCCAGCTGAGGACTCGAACCCACATGTTATTGAGGCTTTGTATGTATTTGTCAGTGCTATGTTGTTCCAGCATCAGAACATCACTTCTCTTTTATACGTTTCCTTCTAAATTTGTTTGATAAGTGCCAGAAACGCGTACGTCACGGCTGGAAATACCATGCCGGGATCTACTCGCCGAGTCACCGGGCCGGGCCGGGCTCTGCTCACGGGCCGAGCTGTGCCGCATAAAAATATGAAGGTCTGGGCCCGGATCGGACCATTTTTCGATGCGCCCGGACCGGGTCGGGGCCGTAAAAGTCGGCTCGTGCAGGGCTCTGGCCAGAGTTAACCTTGCTAACAACTCTTCCCGCCTCTGCTCCGAAGCAGGCCTGCGATTCCACGCAAAACGGTCCAGCGGACCTGCCCGGCCTTTAAACTATCGCGCATTTCGCTGAAACATTTTTTAGCCGTCCCTAATAGTGCAAAACGACACACCACGAAACGTTTCTTCCCTAATGTGGCGGGTGCTAGACACAAGCAATTAAGCTTGCAGCGCTCTCGAAAGCCGCGCCTGGCGTGAACGGCAGCTCCGGCTCATAGAAAGCAGCTAGAATCTAGTGTGCGGTTTTCTTTTGCGTATAGGGGAAGCCATCCTCTACGCAACGTCGCAAATTCTGGTTGTCGTGATGTAATCGATGCTGACACACCCAGGTCGAAAGTTTTTGGCAATAGACCTCTTCCTGTTCGTGAACAAATGATGTCATAGGGTTCGACAGCGCCAACAATTTGGTCGAGCTGAACTACGCTCGAAGCTGGAAGCGAACTAGGTCGCGCCCGAAAGTCACCGTCTTGGGGGGATTACGATGATCCCTGAAAGGGATGCGACCTTCGCCCCTACTGTGCTTTCAATAGAAGGCAGCGAACAAGTGCCCATTCGTGGAACCCAGCCCTCCCTTCCGATTTGTTTCGATTTCAGTCTGTCTACCAACGTCATGATGACGTTTCTCGGGTGGACGTTTATTGTCCTCCTATTTCGCGATATGTTTTGTATGCTTTTTTTTTTCTTTTTTTGTAGGGGGGCGATCAAATGATTAAATTGTAATGAATATTTTTTTCCTTCCAAGGTCTCACGGAATACTTCAACAGGAAAAATCACCAGACACGTAACTTTCGTAGTCATTGCAGGAAAGTATGCGATTTTTCCAAAATAGACATTTCCCTGTTTGTAAACAATTAGTGTTCGATAGCGCCACCAATTTGGTGGACTTGAACTATGCACGAAAGTATAGGAGACGAACAAGGTCGCGAAAGCCACGATCTTGGGGGTGATTATGATGATCCCTGAAAGGGACGCACTCTTCGGTCCTACTTTTCAGCTAACACTCGTGGAAACCAGTCCCCCCCCCCCTTTCAGATTTGTTTCGTTATCAGTCTGTCTATCAACGTCATGATGACGTTTCTCGGGTAGATGTCTATTCGCTACAATCGAGCGTTAAACACGCAATGAAGAGGACGGTAGAGACGTTTGTAATCAACGCAGTTTTATAGAACGAGCCTTCTTCTACAGCATATTAAAAAATCTCGAGGGTGTTTTTTCGTATACATTTTTTTTCTTTTTTCTTTTTGTATATAGTATTGTGACCACAGTGACCTACGTCGCATGTATCCGGTGGGCTGCTATATTTCTTTCTTGTGCTCCTGTTTTAATTCCTTTTATATTCAATTTTTCTCTTGTCTGGTTGGGTTTTAATGAGCAAGCAATATGCTGTGGCGCAGACTTCTGCAAGGTTACCATACACTCTTAAATGAACTTCACCGCACAGCACGCTCATAGCCAACCATAATCTGAAATGACACCGTTCTGCCCTGATTTGTTGAAAACGGGAGGCGTACGCCTTTTCTGTGACAATTATGAACAGCATAAGTGTCACAAAAAAGGCGTACGCCTCCCGTTTTCAACAAATCAGGGCAGAGAACGCTCATTCGAGATGATGGTTGGACAGGAGCGTGCTATGCGGTGAAGTTCATTTTTAAGAGTGTAGTCTTTCATTCGGCAGCATAACGCGCGTATTACAATTCTGTGTGGTTAAGTTTACGGCATTATCCGGTGTGCACTGTGCCGATGACGGAGATTAGCGGTTATGGGCAGGTGTGTAGCCCTGTAGCCCTGTGCGGATGAGCTTCTTGACGTCCTGATTCTATCCGAAAAATCCGCGTCATCCCACGGCACGCAGCAGTAGTTCAGTTTCTGTGCTCCATACATCTAACCAATTTTCCAGGAAATAAACGTTATTTCCCGTCAGCACAAAAAAAAAAAAAAAAAAAAAAACATCCGTCACCGAACTTCATCCGCGACTACCTCTCTCTCGTTCTGACCGTAAAAACCCCGGAGTGGCTAACTTTTGTAGCGAGGACAGATCCTGAGCGTCCATTATGGTACAAAAGGATACACGACAGCAAGCACAGATTTAGCTGCTGCGAAAGAAGACGCGGCACGAA